>NC_090317.1:48501840-48804640 GCF_039906515.1 Pseudorca crassidens | reverse complement strand
GAACCCGTGTCCCCTGCATCAGCAGGCGGACTCTCAACCACTGCGCCACCAGGGAAGCCCTCTGCAGATATTTTATTCAGTAAACATTTGTGAGTGGATGAAAGGGAGGAAGGGAGCGTTTTCTTACCTTTGCCTATATTAATGGCAAATTATATTCCCTGTGTGTAAGCAGTATAGTGGAAGGTGAATTTGCAGGACCAGTTCCTGATTCATTGCTAATGATTGGATTATTACTTAATCAACAGACAGTTTTTGAGAAACCACTGTGAGTAACCCACTGTGATAGACACCTGAGCAGTTCTGTTAGTTTGTGTAGTTTCTGCTGGTTTGCTCTTTAATGTAAGTTTCACATGTCTAATATACTTGGGAGCTTTTCCAACTATTCTCTAACGTTATTCACATTTTTATTTGTCACCCTTTCCCATATTTTCCAGATAGGCCGGCATCGTCATCAGACTTTCAACCTCGTAGAAAATTTGTCTTAGGGCCCAATTGCATTTCCTAGTGAAGAAACGAACATAATGCATGGCCAATAAATAAAACCAAGGACATTTTTAAAAATCCTATTCATTAGCTTTGACATTGAGTCCAAAGATAATCGATGGCAAGGTCTGTGGCCATTGAAATACTGAATATACTGATTTTACTTTTTCTGTGCCATACTTTTCCAAAATCCCTTGAAATACTCAAGTTATCAATTAGGTAAATACTAGTCATTTAAAATCCCAAGAGGTTGGTTGTACATGTTATGAAAATATCATTTTTATGACAGATGAAAGTAAGCGTTGCATATTTTCTACATTTGTAGCTTAACATGGATTAAGTTTTTAATGCCTTGAAGTAATATTATTGTACTATGTGGTTTTACTTTTATCACGTATTTCAATCTTCCTAAAGTTGCTATAATTGAGTTTGTTTGATAATGTACCTTTATATTACTACGAGACTTGATAGTTTACAAAATATGAGGTTCATAATAGAGATAGTCAAGTTACTACCTGGCAGGGAGGATAAGAAGAAAGTGAAATACAGAAAAGTGATTTAATCTCACTACTGCAGTTTTGTAAAATATAATTTGTTTTTCCCCAGCACAGCAGAGTTTCATGCTGATAACAAGCTACTGAATTAATAATAATAAATCCATTGCAACTATTGAGACTTTTCCTTTAATAACATAACGAATGCTGAGCATTAAGAAAAGGAAAGGCATTCTTTGTACAGATGTTACCTAGAGCAGATCTACATCCCCAAGCATAGGAAAAATGCCATCATACCCTGAGCAATATCAATGTGAAAATAATTTGTGCATCTCAATTAGAATACTGTATTTTCTACGCAAAGGCATGCTGTTTCCTGGAACACATTTGCTTATTTTCCAATTGGACAGATATTTAGGGGTCTATTTTGTTATCATTACATGTGCTTAACTCCAATTACAGTTAATGGGAGTTGTGTGTCTATAGTCACAGTAGCTTCTGAACTACTTTAACATTATTGCTTTCCATTACCATCCTCGTTAAAATAACTTTCATCTCTTCTGCTGACCTGAACTACCATGGTAATCTGGGTTTCTGTTTTCTTTGCGTGGATTTATTTGCATATAATGAAGGATATAGATTACATAACATGGCCTGTTTCTAATTTTCAAAACATTACAATGTCACTGAGATTAGAATAGGGTTAGAACTATTTAAGTAGAGGTAATTGGTTGGCTTCTAGGCATGCATTTTTGCACAGCACCCTATGTATACAATTCTGTTGGAATAAAATAATTTAATATATTTTATCACCTGTGGTATCTAGTGGAAACCAAATTTGTAAAACATATAAAATATATGAAAAAATAAGGTTTACAAACTAGAGGCACTAGACTTTATCAACAACAAAACTATACATTTAATTCCAATTATTCAAAATTTTGATGAAGCAAAAATAATGAGAATAAGTGTATTATAAAATCTCTAAGTAGAATTGGTGATGCTCTTTTCCTTAGTGCTGGCCTGTGCTGTATTTTCAGAAGAAAAGTGGTTAGCCAGCAGAAAAAAAAAAAAAAAAAGTGATCAGAAGACAGGGAAAGAGGCTTATTAAGTCTTTAAGAAAATGAAGAACCTGAGGAGAACTCTTAAAAACATCGTTAGGGACTTTAGAGTCACTTGACTCATTGGCGCTCAGGAAATAGACATCTGCCTAGCCTTACTAGGATAGCCTAGTTAGTACCTATTGGGTTTGTTTGTCAAACTGTATTGTTTTCAAGTTGTTTTGTGATTATAGCATGATGTAGAGTTCTAAAATGTGCCCTAAAAATACATGTTTGAAATGAAAATATAAATTATAGAGGATTATCTCCACTAGGTATTAAAACATATTATGAGACAAATAATGAAATCAGAAGTCACAAAAATAGGTGGCACAAAAATAGTTGGAAAAATACTTAAGTCAATGGAACAGAAATGTACCCTAGTATAGATAATTTAATATATAAAAAAGAAATATCATGGGGCTTCCCTGGTAGCACAGTGGTTAAGAATCCGCCTGCCAACGCAGGCAACACAGGTTCAAGCCCTGGTCTGGGAAGATCCCACATGCCGCGGAGCAACTAAGCCCGTGTGCCACAACTACTGAGCCCATGCGCCTAGAGCCTATGCTCCGCAACAAGAGAAGCCACCGCAATGAGAAGCCCATGCACCGCAATGAGGAGTAGCCCCCCACTCGCCACAACTAGGGAAAGCCCACGTGCAGCAACAAAGACTCAACACAGCCAAAAATAAATAAATTAAATAAATAAATTGTATTAAAACGCACACACAAATCTTAAAAAACAAAAACAAAAAAATATCATGAATCAATGTAGAAATTCATGATTATTCAACAGATGATGCTGGAACAACCCATTTCCTCTTTGCAAGGAAAAAAGCAAGCAAGCAAGCAATGTGGAAACTTACCTGCCATTGTACAACAAAATAAATTCTAGATCATTTAAATAAGTGTTAGAAAAAATCAAACCTTAAAGGAGAAGAGATATCGGGACTTCCCTGGTGGTGCAGTGGTTAAGAATCTGCCTGCCAATGCAGGGGACACAGGTTCGAGCCCTGGTCCTGGAGGATCCCACATGCCGCGGAGCAACTAAGCCCATGTGCCACAACTACTGAGCCTGCGCTCTAGAGCCTGCAAGCCACAACTACTGAAGCCCGCACACCTAGAGCCCGTGCTCCGCAGCAAAGAGAAGCCACCGCAATGAGAAGCCCGTGCACCACAACGAAGGGTAACCCCTGCTCACCACAACTAGAAAAAGCCCACATGCACAGCAATGAAGACCCAACACAGCCAAAATTAAATAAATAAATAAATAATTTTTTAAAAAATAATAAGAAGAAGAGATATAGTTGAATGTTTATCAAATGTCTCTGGCTAGAGAAAGACTTCCTCAGGTTAACAATAAAGGAATGGATCACAGTGTAAAAGATCGATCAATTTATTGGGCAAAGGATATGACCAGCATTTAAAGGAAGAAATATAAATGGATAATAACATATGAAAATTTCCACTTTACTAAGATTTGAAGAAGGGCCAAAAGAATCAGATGCCATTAGTCACTTTTCATATTAGCACATTTTAAAAAAATTAATACCCAACAATAAGACAGACAAATTCATTTACTTACTGCCAATTGGATTTAAATTAATACAAGTATTCTGGAATACAATTTGGACTTAATTTTTCATACTTAACAATGCCACTTCTACACATGATGTATATAATAAGATATAAACTATTAAGGATATTCATTGCAAGGCTTAGTATAATAGCAAAAACTTGGAAGCAACCTACATGTCCAACAGTAGAGAAATGGTTAACCAAATTGTGACATGTTTATATAAAACGAAGAGTATGTGGCCATTAAAAATCATGTTTTCAATATCATGTTTCAGAAGTTTAATGAAATGGAAAATTTCTACAATAAAATGTTAAATGAAAAAGTAGAACACCAATTTGAACATATAGTTCGAGCTCAACTTTTTTTTTTTTTTTAAAGACATTATTCTGGTAAGTGAAGAGAACGAATCTAGTATTCTGGTAAGTGAAGAGAGCGAATCTAGTCAACAAACTGGCTGTCCTCCACCAAAAGGTTAGGCCCAAGCCTAATTCTGTTGCCACTTTCCTTCCAGTCGTTTCTAGTGAGTGAGAAACTGTATCAAGTCAGGATCCCCAAAAGCACAGAAAAAAACATAAACCGTTTTGGAATCATGGGACAGAAGGGAAAAAAGATGTAAGTTCATATGATATGATTTCACTATAACAGTCTAAAATAATTATCTTTCATCAGTGTTTGGCATGCAAATAGCTACTCAATAGACATTTCCCAAAGCAACCTAAAGTTTTCTTGGTTTTCTTAGCCTGAGCTGCGCAAACGCCATCCTCTGTTTGCTCTTTTTGCTGGAAACAATGCCTGTCCATTGATGGTCAATCTGCCACACCATCATTTTGAAGAGTTTTGGAGAAAAGAAAGCTCAGTAAATTGCAGAGGCTTTCTTTTCCTTTGTTTTCTAGCCAACTAATTATCATTAAAACGGGATGTTTTGTAGCACAATATGCAGTATATGCCAGGCACACTTATTTTATGTTACCCTATTGGGAGGGTATAGTTGCATTGTGTTAGGTCAATGTTGATACATCTAATGTGCCTATGAAGCACCAGGAAGGAAACAGTTCTTCCATAGACAACAGATGGGTGCCTAGCCTGGAGGGAAATGAATAATGGACATGGTCTTTTTATCACATGTTTTCAATCTCAACTTGACCTACTCATGCAATATACAACACACAGCCCTGTACCTTTGGCATACACTCACTTTATTAGAGGAGTAATTAAAAGTTCCCAGATTACATTCTACAAGCTTGAGTCCTTTGGTCTGTCTCACACCACGTTTTATTTAAGCTTTATCTATGATATGCTTATTCCTCAGTTATCTCACTTTGACAGAGTTTTCAGTAGGAAGGAAATTAGCAGTGTAGATTTAGGTATGATCTGAAATTTTGTGACATTCAGGTATTTCATGGATGATGTACTTTGTACATAGTTGTTGAATAAATGATTACATGAATGAATTTTAGAGCAATGCAATAACAGGTTTAATCTATTCACTCAGGACTCTATTGGGAAGGTTTTGAGATGAATGCCAAATCAATTTATGCTCAGAAAAAGCATAAAGCTTCTTGCTCTTATGACAGTGGAGAAAGGCTTGAAAGTGGTTTGAGCTGGTTAACCTAATATTCACAATGTGCAGAATCATGTCAAAGCTGAACCATGCATTTATATTCTCTTTTTGTGACAGATTGGCATATTGTTTTAGGTTTGGTCACCCCTCCTCCATGGACTGCACATTTTCATATAACTATTCCCCTCTCTTCAATTTCACACTATGACCAGGTTACTGTCTGTAATGTCAGAATCTTTTCACCTTCACATAGGGCATCAAGGCTTTGGTGACCAAAAAGAATCTGATAGGGTATGTATGCCCAACTATGGTGGATTCTTGGGATGGACATCTCAGGCTCTACTGTTGCATTAATCCTTGTGTTTACAAACAAGAGAATCCCTTAGTGAATTCTTAGACCATGAGGATACATTGGACTCTCTAGGCTTTCTTATTCACTGTGTTACCTCATGCATTCAGAAAATGGAAACAGAGGAACATTATGACAAATCATGTTTCCTCAACCTCTGATGAAATGTATTTTCCTGTATCTCATTGCACAATATCCCCAACAAGTATACACACATAGCCTGATGCCTCCCCCCATCTTCCTCTCTTTCATTTCCAAAAACACAACAAGGCAAATTGGAAAGGGAAGCCACTACTTATTAACAAAGCCCTCTGCATCACCTCAGGTAAATACATATTTTTTAAACTATTGACTTTTTGGAGGAGAGACTCCTATTTTTTTCCATCTAAACTATTCTAGTATCAGTAGTGTTGGGAGAATAAGACTGTGTAGAAAAGTGGATTTGGTTCAATCTGGGGCTCCTGGAGCTCTCAAATCATATCACATGGGCACCTGCCTCTGTCACCTATGTTTCCAAATAGGAAGTGCAATCACTCTCACAATCACCCAAATTACTCCATCACCCCAACAGCAATAGTAACTAGCATTTGCTCTTTCCTCATAAATTTGATGCCAACCATGTGTCCCGACCTTATGAGGGTCAGGCCACTGATTTTTTACCCATTAGTATTTAATACTATAAATATAGAAGTTGTATTTTTAAATATTCAGTGATTCTCAGTCTCTGCCTCAAAGAAGGCATGAATCCAAGTATGAAAATTGCTATCATTAGATTGTGAGCTATTAGACTGTGAGAAGAGATGAATATTTATATTCATATATATCCATATTATATATACATATAACATATTATCGTCCAAATTGCACTTCTACCTGATCCATACAGCTTTAGAGTATAAATATATTTTGTACCTAAAATAGTTTTAACATACTTACAGAGAATCGTAAATAAATCACAAAAACCCATAGCAGTCTTGCTGTCATTGTTTCTTTTTTCTTCTTTTTAACATCTTTATTGGAGTATAATTGCTTTACAATGTTGTGTTAGTTTCTGCTGTATAACAAAGTGAATCAGCTATATGTATACATATATCCCCATATCCCCTCCCTCTTGAATCTCCCCCCCCACCCTCCCTATCCCACCCCTCTAGGTGGTCACAAAGCACCAAGCTAATCTCCCCATGCTATGTAGCTGCTTCCCACTAGCTATCTATTTTACATTTAGTAGTGTATATATGTCAGTGCTACTCTCTCATTTCATCCCAGCTTACCCTTACCCCTCCCCGTGTCCTCAAGTCCATTCTTTACGTCTGCATCTTTAATCCTGTCCTGCCCCTAGGTTCATGAGAACCATTTTTTTAGATTCCATATATATGTGTTAGCATACGGTATTTGCTTCTGACTTACTTCATTCTGTATGACAGAATCTAGGTCCATCCACCTCACTACACATAACTCAATTTCATTTCTTTTCATGGCTGAGTAATATTCCATTGTATATATGTGCCATATCTTCTTTATCCATTCATCTGTCATTGGACCCTTAGGTTGCTTCCATGTCCTGGCTATTGTAAATAAAGCTGTAATGAACATTGTGGTACATGACTCATTTTGAACTATGGTTTTCACAAGGTATACGCCCAGTAGTGGGATTGCTGGGTCGTATGGTAGTCCTATTTTTAGTTTTTTAAGGAACCTCCATACTGTTCTCCATAGTGGCTGTATCATTTACATTCCCACCAACAGTGCAAGAGTGTTCCATCTCATCCACATCCTCTCCAGCATTTATTGTTTGTAGATTTTTTGATGATGGACATTCTGACCAGTGTGAGGTGATACCTCATTGTGGTTTTGATTTGCATTTTTCTAATGATTAGTGATATTGAACATCCTTTCATGTGTTTGTTGGCAATCTGTATATCTTCTTTGGAGAAATGTCTATTTGGTCTTCTGCCCATTTTTGGATTGGGTTGTTTGTTTCTTTGATATTAAGCTGCATGAGCTTCTTGTATATTTTGGAGATGAATCCTTTGTCAGTTGCTTTGTTTGCAAATATTTTCTCCCATTCTGAGTGTTGTCTTTTAGTCTTGTTTATGATTTCCTTTGCTGTGCAAAAGCTTTTAAGTTTCGTTAGGTCCCATTTGTATATTTTTGTTTTTATATCCATTTCTCTAGGAGGTGGGTCAAAAAGGATCTTGCTGTGATTTATGTCATAGAGTGTTCTGCCTATGTTTTCCTCTAAGAGTTTGATAGTGTCTGGCCTTACATTTAGGTCTTTAATCCATTTTGAGTTTATTCTTGTGTATGGTGCTCAGGAGTGTTCTAATTTCATTCTTTTACATGTAGCTGTCCAGTTTTCCCAGCACCACTTATTGAAGAGGCTGTCTTTTCTCCATTGTATATTCTTGCCTCCTTTATCAAAAATAAGATGACCATATGTGTGTGGTTTTATCTCCGGGATTTCTATCGTGTTCCATTGATCTATATTTCTGTTTTTGTGCCAGTACCATACTGTCTTGATTCCTGTAGCTTTGTAGTATAGTCTGAAGTCAGGGAGCCTGATTCCTCCAGCTCCATTTTTCTTTCTCAACATTGCTTTGACTATTCGGGGTCTTTTGTGTTTCCATACAAATTGTGAAATTTTTGTTCTAGTTTTGTGAAAAATGCCAGTGGTAGTTTGACAGGGATTGCATTGAATCTGTACATTGCTTTGGGTAGTATATTTTCAAAATGTTGATTCTTCCAATACAAGAACATGGTATATCTCTTCATCCATTTGTATTGTCTTTAATTTCTTTCATCAGTGTCTTATAGTTTTGTGCATACAGGTCTTTTGTCTTCCTAGGTAGGTTTATTCTGAGGTATTTCATTCCTTTTGTTGCAATGGTAAATGGGAGTGTTTCCTTAATTTCTCTTTCAGATTTTTCGTCGTTAGTGTGTAGGAATGCACGAGATTTCTGTGCATTAATTTTGTATCCCTCTACTTTACCAAATTCATTGATTAGCTCTAGGAGTTTTCTGGTAGCATCTTTAGGATTCTCTATGTATAGTATCATCACCTGCAAACAGTGACAGTTTTACTTCTTCTTTTCCGATTTGGATTCATTTTATTTCTTTTTCTTCTCTGATTGCCATGGCTAAAATTTCCAAAACTATGTTGAATAATAGTGGTGAGAGTGGGCAACCTTGCCTTGTTCCTGATCTTAGAGGAAACGGTTTCAGTTTTTCACCATTGAGAATGATGTTGGCTGTGGGTTTGTCATATATGGACTTTATTATGTTGAGGAAGTTTCCCTCTGTGCCTACTTTCTGGAGAGTTTCATAAATGGGTGTTGAATATTGTCAAAGCTTTTTCTGCATCTATTGAGATGATCATATGGTTTTCATCCTTCAGTTTGTTAATATGGTGTATCACATTGATTGATTTGCATACACTGAAGAATTCTTTCATTCCTGGGATAAACTCCACTTGATCATGGTGTATGATCCTTTAATGTGCTCTTGGATTCTGTTGGCTTGTATTTTGTTGAAGACTTTTGCACCTATGTTCATCAGTAATGTTGGCCTGTAGTTTTCTTTTTTTGTGACATCTTTGTCTGGTTTTGGTGTCTAGGTGATGGTGGCCTGGTAGAATGAGTTTGGGAGTGTTCCTCCCTCTGCTATATTTTGGAAGAGTTTGAGAAGGATAGGTGTTAGCTCTTCTCTAAATGTTTGATACAATTTGCCTGTGAAGCCATCTGATCCTGGGCTTTTGTTTGTTGGAAGCTCCTTAATGACAGTTTCAACATCAGTGCTTGTGATTGGTCTGTTTATATTTTCTATTTCTTCCTGATTCAGTCTCAGAAAGTTGTGCTTTTTTAAGAATTCATCGATTTCTTCCAGGTTGTCCATTTTATTGGCATATAGTTGCTTGTAGTAATCTCTCATGACCCTTTGTATTTCTACACTGTCAGTTGTTACTTCTCCTTTTTCATTTCAAATTCTGTTGATTTGAGTCTTCTCCCTTTTCTTCTTGATGAGTCTGGCTAATGGTTTATCAATTTTGTTTACTTCTCAAAGAACCAGCTTTTAGTTTTATTGGTCTTTGCCTTTGTTTCTTTCATTTCTTTTTCATTTATTTCTGATGTGATCTTTATGATTTCTTTCCATCTGCTAACGTTGGGGGTTTTTTTTGTTCTTTTTTCTCTAATTGCTTCAGGTGTAAGGTTAGGTTACTTATTTGAAATGTTTCTTGTTTCTTGAGGAGGATTGTGTTGCTATAAACTTCCCTTTTAGAACTGCTTTTGCTGCATCCCATAGGTTTTGAGTCATCATGTTTTCATTGGCATTTGTCTCTAGGTATTTTTTGATTTCCTCTTTGATTTCTTCAGTGATGACTTGGTTATTTAGTAGCATATTGTTTAGCCTCCATGTGTTTGTATTTTTTACAGATCTTTTCCTGTAATTCATATCTAGTCTCATAGCATTGTGGTCAGAAAAGGTACTTGATACGATTTCAATTTTCTTAAATTTACCAAGGCTTGATCTGTGACCCAAGATATGATCTATCCTGAAGAATGTTCCATGAGTACCTGAGAAGAAAGTGTATTCTGTTGTTTTTGGATGGAATGCCCTAGAAATATCAATGCAGTCCATCTTGTTTAATGTGGCATTTAAAGCTTGTGTTTGCTTATTTATTTCATTTTGGATGATCTGTCCATTAGTGAAAGTGGGATGTTAAAGTCCCCTACTATGATTTTGTTACTGTCAATTTCCCCTTTTATGGCTGTTAGCATTTGCCTTATGTATTGTGGTGCTCCTGTGTTTGGTGCATAAATGTTTACACTTGTTGTATCTTCTTCTTGGATTGATCCCTTGATCATTATGTAGTGTCCTTCTTTGTCTCTTGTAATAGTCTTTATTTTAAAGTCTATTTTGTCTGACATGAGAATTGCTGCTCCAGCTTTCTTTGATTTCCATTTGCATGGAATACCTTTTTCCATCCCTTCACTTTCAGTCTGTATGTGTCCCTAGGTCTGTAGACAGCATATAAACGGGTCTTGTTTTTGTATCCATTCTGCCAGTCTATGTCTTTTGGTTGGAGCATTTAATCCATTTACATTTAAGGTAGTTATTGATATGTATGTTCCTATTACCATTGTCTTAATTGTTTTGGTTTTGTTTTTGTAGGCCTTTTCCTCCTCTTGTGTTTTCTGCTTAGAAAAGTTCCTTTAGCATTTGTTTTAAAGCTGGTTTGGTGGTGCTGAATTCTCTTAACTTTTGCTTGTCTGTAAAGATTGTAATTTCTCCATCAAACCTGAATGAGGGCTTCCCTGGTGGCGCCGTGGTTGAGAGTCCGCCTGCCGATGCAGGGGACACGCATTCGTGCCCTGGTCCAGGAAGATCCCACATGCCGTGGAGCGGCTGGCCCCGTTAGCCATGGCCGCTGAGCCTGCACGTCCGGAGCCTGTGCTCCGCAATGGGAGAGGCCACAGCAGTGAAAGGCCCGCGTACTGCAAAAAAACAAAACCAGGGCTTCCCTGGTAGCACAGTGGTTGAGAGTCCGCTTGCCGATGCAGGGGACACGGGTTCGTGCCCCGGTCCGGGAAGATCCCACATGCCGCGGAGCAGCTCGGCCCATGAGCCATGGCCACTGAGCCTGCGCGTCTGGAGCCTGTGCTCCGCAATGGGAGAGGCCGCAACAGTGAGAGGCCCACATATCGCAAAAAAAAAAAAAAAAAAGAAAAAGAAAAAAAAAACCTGAATGAGATCCTTGCTGAATAGAGTAATCTTGGTTGTAATTTTTTCCCTTTCATCACTTTAACTATGTCCTGCCACTCCCTTCTGGCTTGCAGAGTTTGAGCTGATAGGTCAGCTCTTAAACTTGTGGGGATTCTCTTGTATGTTATTTCTTGTTCTTCTCCTACTGCTTTTAATATTTTTTCTTTGTATTTAATTTTTGATAGTTTAATATGTGTTTTGACCTGTTTCTACTGGGATTTATCCTGTATGGGACTCTCTGTGCTTCCTGGGCTTGATTATTTCCTTTCCCATGTTAGGGAAGTTTTCAACTATAATCTCTTCAAATATTTTCTGTCTCTCTCTTTTTCTCTCTTCTTCTAATACCCCTTTAAGTTGAATGTTGGTGTGTTTAATGTTGTCCCAGAGGTCTCTCAGACCCGTCCTCAATCTTTTCATTCTTTTTTCTTTATTCTGCTCTGTCGTATTTCCACTATTTTATCTTCAAGGTCACTTATCCATTCTTCTGCCTCAGTCATTCTGCTATTCATTCCTTCTAGAGAATTTTTTTTTTTTTTTTTTTTTTTTTTTGCGGTACGCGGGTCTCTAGCTGTAGTGGCCTCTCTCCCGTTGCGGAGCACAGGCTCCGGACACGCAGGCTCAGCGGCCATGGCTCACGGGCCCAGCCGCTCCGCAGCATTTGGGATCTTCCAAGACCGGGACACGAACCCGTGTCCCCTCCATTGGCAGGCGGACTCTCATCCACTGTGCCACCAGGGAAGCCCTCTAGAGAATTTTTAATTTCATTTATTGTGTTGTTCATCATTGTTTGTTTGGTCTTTAGTTCTTCTAGGTCTTTGTTAAACGTTTCTTTTATTTTTTCCATTCTATTTCCAAGATTTTGGATCATCTTTACTACCCTTGCTGTGAATTCTTTTTCAGGTAGACTGACTATTTCCTCTTCATTTGTTTAGTCTAGTAGGTTTTTACCATCCTCCGTCATCTGCTGTGTGTTTCTCTGTCTTCTCATTTTGCTTATCTTACTGTGTTTGGGGTCTCCTTTGCACAGGCTGCAGGTTCGTAGTTCCCATTGTTTTTGGTGTCTACTCCTAATGGGTGAGGTTGGTTCAGTGGGTTGTGTAGGCTTCCTGGTGGAGGGGACTGGTGCCTGTGTTCTGGTGGGTGGGGCTGGATCTTGTGTTTCTGGTGGGCAGGGCCACATCCCATGGTGTGTTTTGGGGTGTTTGTGAGCTTAGTATGATTTTAGGTAGCCTCTCTGCTAATGGGTGGGTTTGTGTTCCTGTCTTGCTAGTTGTTTGGCATGGGGCATCCAGCACTGGAGCTTGCTGGCCATTGGGTAGAGGTGGGTCTTAGCGTTGAGGCGGAGATCTCTAGGAGAGATCTCGCTGATTGATATTATGGGAGGCCAGGAGGTTTCTGGTGTCCAGTGTCCTGAACTCGGCTCTCCCACCTCAGCGGCTCAGGCCTGACACCAGGCCAGAGCACCAAGACCCTGTCAGCCACACGGCTTAGTAGAAAAAGGAAAAAAAAGAAAGAAAAAGAAAGAAAAATTAAAAAGAATTTAAAAATTCTTTTAATTATTAAAATAAAAAAAGAAGAGAGCAACCAAACCAATAAACAAATCCACCAATGATAACAAGCACTAAAAACTAAACTAAGATGAACATAAAAATCAGAAACAAATCAGTTACAGACCGCAAACCCCAAGTCTACAGTTGTTCCCGAAGTCCACTGCCTCAATTTTGGGACAATTCATTGTCTATTCAAGTATTCCACATATGCAAATACATCAAGTTGATTATGGGAATTTAATCTGCTGCCTCTGAGACTGCCAGGGAAAATGTCCCTTTCTCTTCTTTGTTTGCATAGCTCCGGGGGTTCAGCTTTGGTTTTGGCACCATCTCTGCGTGTACGTCACCCTCAGGCATCTGTTCCCTGCCCAGACAGGAGGGGTTTACAGCAGCAGCTGATTAGGGTGCTCTTGCTCATTCAGACCAGGGAGAGGGAGGGGTATGGTAGTCATAATTGGAATGCGGGACCAGCCTGCAGCAACAGAGGCTGCTGTGACTTTGCAAAAGCCTGAGGCGTGCCATGTGTTCTTCCAGGGACGTTGTCCCTGGATCACGGAACTCTGACATTGGCGGGCTGCACAGGCTTCTGGGGTGGGGGTGTGTGGATAGTGAGCTGTGCTTGCACACAGGATTCTTGGTGGTAGCAGCAGCAGCCTTAGCGTCTCATGCCCATCTCTGGTGTCCGCGCTAATAGCCGCGCAGCCACGGCTCACGCCTGTCTTTGAAGCTCATTTAGGTGGTGTTCTGGATCTCCTCTCTTCATGCACCGCAAAACAATGGTTTCTTGCCTCTTAGGCAGTTCCAGACTTTTTCCCAGATTCCCTCCCAGTTAACTGTGGTGCGCTAGCCCCGTTCAGGCTGTGTTCACTCATCCAACCCCAGTCCTCTCCCTGGGATCTGACCTCCGAAGCCCAAGCCTCAGCTCCCAGCCCCCACCCTCCCTGGTGGGTGAGCTGACAAGCCTCTCAGGCTGGTGAGTGATCATTGGCAATGATCCTCTGTGTGGCAATCTCTCCGCTTTGCCCTCTGCACCCCTGTTGCTGCGCTCTCCTCCGTGGTTCCTAAGCTTCCCCTTCGCCACTCCCTGTCTCTGCCAGTGAAGGGGCTTCCTAGTGTGTGGAAACTTTTCCTCCTTCACAGCTCCCTCCCAGAGGTGCAGGTTCTGTCCCTATTCTTTTGTCTCTGTTTTTTATTTTTTCTTTTGCCTACCCAGGTACATGGGGAGTTTCTTGCCTTTGGGGAAGTCTGAGGTCTTCTGCCAGCATTCAGTAGGTGTTCTGTAGGAGCTGTTCCACGTGTAGATGTATTTCTGATGTATCTGTGGGGAGGAAGGTGATCTCCACGTCTTACTCCTCCGCCATCTTGAAGGTCCCCTGCTGCCATTGTTTCTAGTGTCATTTTCTCATAAACAATGTTGGAGATTGACATTTCAAAAATACAGGTGATGGCCTTTCAGGATTGCTTCCACTTATAATTATCTCATATACATAGGTACCAATTAGGTACCAAAAAAATTTTAAAGAGAGAGAGACAGAGAAGGAAGGGAGGGATAGAGGGAGAGAAGGAGAGAGGAAGGGGCGAAATATAGAATAATTCTCTTTTGTGTATGCCAAGAGCTGGATTTGGGCCATCAACCAGTGTTTATCCTGCCTTCCAAAAGCTTCAGTCTCCTTTCCCCAGTTCATTTTGACTTGAAAGTTTATTTTCTCACACCAGATGCTACCAAGAAAGTTACAGGTTGATGTGAATCCTGTCATCACTTCATTTACTGCTGCAAGGCTAGGTTTTTGTATGTGGTACATCTCTTGAATCCAGTGGGCAGTGAGTGGTGGTATGGGGTACCAATAGCATTCCTGGAGTGAGTGTGGATGCCAGCTGACCTTAGTGTGTAGGACCACCAAGGCACAAGCCTTTTTTCTGAGCTGGGACAATCCTCTGTGAATGGTACCATCATTCTCATATCTGATAGCTTTAACACTGAATACTTAAATGCTAGCAATGCAATGGTAGCCATCATATTATAATCTCATTTGTAAATGTCTTCTAAGAAGTCCCAAACCAATCTGCAAACCAGTGACATCTAAGTAATAAGCCCTTTATCTAGGAATGTTATCTTGACATTTTTAGCTGAATTGTGATCCATATCACAAACTAAATAATGGATTTTTTAATGGTATCTTTAAAAGGATGCCCAAGTAATCTATCACTCAGATACATCTCTGAATAGAGAAAATATCTCTTTCTTTCTCACCTCTCAGTGATATTATTGCATTATAAGGCACTTTGAACTTATGGCTGGTTGGTTCAGTGCACTCATTCTGTGGTGTTAACGAGGCCAAGGTTATGGAGGCCAGTTAGCTTTTGCTCTGTGTACTGACCACAGACTACCCGGAATCACTCGAGAAACACTAGCACAGATGAGAAAGATCCCATGGCAAAACCTCAACATTTCTCACAGTCCATCCTCCCCATGGGACAGGCAGAATGTGCTCCTTGGGTATGCTCTTAGGGAGGAAATGAGTAGGAGCCTGGGAGGCCCCAACATCTACCTCTGAACAAAGCAGGCCTGACATTTAGGCATTAACTTTGCATTATAAGCCCCTGTCATACCATTGATTTGCTGTGTAACCTTCATCACTAAAGCAGAGATAATAGGATAGAATGAAATGTGCTTACCTCCCGGGGATGTTGTGTGAATTAGCAAATTAACGAGTGTAAAGTGTTAGGATTTATGTAAGTGCTGGTAGTTGTCATTATTTCTAGGGACCTAGTCTCATTCTAAATAGAGAATCTAAGTGCATTATGCTTTTTTCAGAAAGGGATTTTCACCGACATCAGTTGCATTTAAGCTGAGCATAAAACAGAGGTGATAATAACATAGTAGTGATCATCACAATGCAGAGCTGTAAACCTTTTTCCTATTAAAGCTAAAACTATTTTCAGCAACTTTCAATGCTTTCCAAGCTTTGTGCCAACAGTTCTCTCTACAGTGATTATTTTTCCCGTGACGGGTGAGGGGAATGGGACCTATTCATTATTCAGTCCCATAATGACTATATAATGTATTGAATTTGTTTACATCACATAATCAGGCAAAGACTTGGTAGCTGATTTGATTGCCATATATTGCAATCATTGTAAAAAATAAAAACTCTTTTTTGCTCTGCCCACGCTGGTGTGCGCTAGAGATAGCCAACATACAGATTGAAAACTCATGGGGAATTGAAGTGCTTTCCAACAAAAGGCACTGTACATAGATCCTTTCAATTTAACATCTTTACCAAGGAATTTTGTTGTCGCCTGCTATTTCCAAGGGGACTGTGCTTGAGCGAATTCTTCCATTTCTTTTATCACTCTGACTTCACTTACCAAGAAAAGTCATTTAATGCTGATTTCAAACTCTTGAACTCAGCCTGGGAGCTGCAGCATGAACGCCTCAGATCTTGGCTCCTTGTTATTTATATATTCATTTGAAGTAATTTTTCAGGACTGTTTGAAAACCTCTCTCAACCTGACATCACGTAACAGCTGGGATCTAAAGCTCACCATGTTTTTGGTTCTTTTTCTCTTTGTCTTACAGATAACAGACGAGTACCTTTGGAAAGGTCACGCTCTCGCCACAATGAAGCTATCTCATCTAAGTGATTCCTGATGCCAAAGAATATGAAAATACTTAAGTAAACAAAATCATACATTTTGGGAGGAACAAAACATGCACTCAAGGGATGGAGAGGAAATAAGTACATTTCTGCAAAGATCAAGCTGAGCTGGATGCAATAGCGTGCATATGTAAAGTTATTGCAAGACTCCTCCCACAGTTAGTTATACTAATACGAACACAATTACCAGGATTATAAAATACATTCCCTTTTAGTGTAAAGATGTGTATTATTTGTTACTGTGTGTGGCCTGACCGTGATGATGAAAAGTGTAAGAAATTGAAGAGTTCCAAAGACTTTCAAAACCATTCAGTCTGTCAAAAATGTATAATATTATTACTCAAATTTGAAGTCACCCCCCCCACAAAAAGAAAGGAAGAAAAGAGAAGAAAAAGAATAGAAAGAATTAGTCAGTGTCTACTTCTGATTCCTGTTATATAGAAAAGGAAAAGGCCAGTAAAATGTGTGTGTTTGTTAATGGTTTGGAAAGGCACTGATATTGCACACTCTATAAAAGAAGCCATTTTTGGAAACTCAGAAAAAGTACTGCTTCACCCCCCGTCAAGTTACTTAGAATCTTATCTCAAGTGAAAGTTGATGGATTCATCTGCTTCGGCTGAAATTAAACTTATCATTAATCTAGAGTTTCAGCATGATATTGCAGGCACTTATCATTGCTAAAAATAAGCCAGAAAGTTTAACAGAAGCAGTTAGAGAAAGTGATTTAAACTTTATTTAAAGAGGTATTTTCTAATTATGCACATATATCTACTTTATACAAATACTTTATATGGCTGTTTTTGAGAAAAACCTCACATTTTAATGTTTATGCTAGGGCTGAACCTGCAAATTCTGTTACCTTTATTCAGATTTTTAAAGGTAAATATTGCTCTCTATTCTCCATGGTTTATTTCTTCTCTCTATTGCTTCTTTCTCCCACACCCCCCTTGAAGGCAGGGAATAGAGTTCTAGGAGATCTGAGGGGAAAAATATTTCTCTCCGCAGGAGGCAGCAGAAAACTGTCCGAAAGGTCAGTTGTTTTATCTGCCTTTCTAGTCCCCTTTCCAGTTCCTCCGTGGTGATCTGAAGAAGAAAAAGAAATTACATGTATGTATCTGTATATATGTGTATATATTTATATCTCCTGCTACAATAATTCCACATCCCAGTGACTAAGTGAACTTCTCAATCATCATCATACTTATTTACCTTATATTAACAAATTCAAATGATGCTGCCGAAACAACTCTAGGAGGAAAAAACAGGCTCTACATTTTTCTTAAATAGATGAGGGAGGAGAAGTTATACTTGTCTATTATTTTTAAAAATGCATTGTAATAATGTGGTATAACTTCTCTGGACCAATCCATGCAGATGATTGTAAAAGATTTCTTATATGTATATTTCTTATAAAGAAAATCCTATTTCTACTTCCTCCAAAGTACATTATAGACATTCAGAAAGAACAAGAGACCGGCTTGGCAAGTCACTCCCTGAGATAATGTAACCAAGCGACCAATAGCTCACAGTTTCCTTTTTATAGACGTACAGTGATTCAAATTGCTGCCTTTTCCTCCAGTGCATTCTTACTTGGGTCTTATCCTTTACAAAGCTCTGAAGCTGCTACAATAGAGAAATCAAAAGCAGTAACAGGATCTGAGATTTTACAATTTTATCCTATCATCTATCTTAAGACACACACATATGCGCACACACACAAGTTTAAGGGACATATCAATTTCACACACTGTTTTTTTAACAATAACAACAGCAACAAAGATTTAGGTTCTACTAATTTATGTAAATACTTAATGTACGTATTTTTAACTTCACAAAGTCTTTTCTGAAATCTTCATGGTATGGCTTCTTTGAGTCTTTTGATAGCTTTTCAGACTGTAGGAAAATGATATTTTGAAATATTCACCCTGACTAATATTTAGGGGCATTTGCCATGCCATATTATCAGGCTGGTCAAGGTGGACATACTGATGAATATCACCTTTTCCAGATGTGAACTTGCCTTATTTTTTAGTTTGTGGGGAAAAAAAGTACTATTATTGATAAATTATATATTTGTATTTAGAATAATTCCACATGCTTTTCACAAACATTATGAGACCGTTCAGGGTCTTTCACGAAGTTCTGATAACTCAATTAAAGGGTTTGCTTCCCAGATTTATAATGGTCCTGCTCTAGCCATTTGCAGTTTTGTTTTAGATTGAAAATTATCACCAGAAAAAAGTACATAGTGACATTTTTAGTATAGAACCAAATTATACTAAAGTCTTTTGTTGGGTTTATTACTGCCACACGTGAGAAGCACCAATTTATGCAGATTTTCTTCAGAATGTTTTTTAAAATTGCAAAACCCTTTAAAATGTTTACTAGTTGTACTAGTTTCCTCTGGCTGCTGTAACAAATTACTACAAACTTGGTGACCTAACATATCAGAAATTTATTCTTTCATGGTTGTGGTGGCCAGATGTCCAAAATCAAGGGTCATGCTCCCTCCAGAGGCTCTAGAAGAAACTCTTCCCTTGCCTCTTCCAGCTTCGGGTAGCTATTGGCATTCTTTGGGTTACGGCCACATCTCTCTCTGCTCCATCTTCACATCACCTTCTCCTCTATGTATTTAATCTCCCTATGCCCCTCTCTTATAAGGACACTTTTGTTGGAATTTAGGGCCCACCTAGATAATCCAGGATAATTTCATGTGAAGACCCTAAACTTAATTACATCTGTAAGACCCTTCTTCCAAAAACGTAACATTCATAGGTTCTGGGGATTAGGATGTGGACATATCTTTTTGGAGGTAACCTTTAGCCCATGACAGTCTGCCCTCTGGACCCCCCCAAATTTATGTCTGTCCCATGTGCAAAGTATATTCACCCTATCCCAACACTCCTAAAAGTCTCAACCCTAAGTCTAAAATCTCATCCAAACATCTTCAGTTCAAAAGTTCCAAAGCTCACCTAGATCATCTAAATCAGCTATAGGTGAAAACCCTGGGGCAAAATTCCTTTGCATCTGTGAATCAGTGAAACAAGACATTAACAAGGCCCCTGTTTCCAGAATACAGTGGTGGGACAGGCATATGATAATAGTTATAGACGTTCCTATTCCAAAAGGGAGAAAGTGGAACAAACATAGAAAGGAGTCACCTGTCCTGATGATTTTCAGAATTTGGCCAGGCAGAATCCCCTTAGGTTTCAAGACTTGACAATAATCCTCCTTGTCTCAGGGCTACATCCTTTAGGCCTGCAGCTCTGGCCTCTTGGCCCATGGATCAAGTCTCTGCCTCTGTGCCCATGGCTTGTACTTCTGCCTCGAAACCTGCAGCTCTGCCCTAGGGTTGATCTTTTCTATCGAATGGTATCACCTCTTTGCAGCTTTATCAGCCTACTTCCTGCCTGTAAAGTTTTGGTAGTTTGACCGCCTTCTCTCATTTTGTCCTGTCTCTGTCCCTTTCAGGCCAAGCTGGAACTGTTTCTGCTGGTGTAACTTTCTCAACAATTTTGTAGGCTCCCCCTGTATATCATATTGATTTACTAGTGAGACAAGAGAGTCCTCACAGATCTTTGCCAGATAACACCACCTCTGTTCCTGGCTTCTACTGAGATGATTGAGTGGATCAGTGAGTGAGTCAATGCCTAATCTCTACAGCACTAGCCAAAGGTTATCCAGCCTTGGCTTTATCTCCAGAGCACACTAGCCACACTATCCTAACAGTGAATCTTCATTTTAGCATGTTTTGCAATCTGAATAGGCTCAGAATTTCCTGAATCATCAAGTGCTGGGTCCTTTCTGCTTAACAGTTCTTTCTTCAATTTATCCCTTTCCTCTTACATTTTACTCTAAGCTCAAGAAAAATCTAGGCCATACCTCCAATGCTTTGCTCTCAAATTTCCTCAGCTAAATATCCAAATTCATCACTTACAGATCTACTTTCCACACAACAGTTGGAGACAATTTGGATAAGCTTTTTGCCGCTATATAGCAAGGATCACCTTTCCTCTAGTTTTCAATAAAATGTTCCTCAGTTCCTTCTGAGCCCTCATGAAACGCGCCTTTAACATTCCTATTCTTCCCGACAGTCTGTTTAAGGCAGTCCATGATTTTTGTACCACATACGTCAAAATTCTTCCAGCCTCTACACGTGATCTAATTCCAAAGCCACTTCTACATTTTTAGGTATTTGTTACAGCAGTCCCTGACTTCCTGGTACCAAGATCTGTAGTTTGTTGCTGTGGTTGCTGTAACAGAGTACTCCAAACATGTTCACTTAAAACAACAGGCATTCATTCTCTTACTGTTTTGGAGACCAGAAGCCGTAAATTGAGGTATTAGCAGGGCTGTACTCCCTCTGGGGGCACTAGGAGAAAACCTGTTCCTTGCCCCTCCCAGTTTCTTGTGACTGTCATCATTCCTCGGCTTGTGGCCAAATCTCTTTCTGCTCTGTCTTCGTATCACATTTCCCTCTGTATGTCTAGTCTACCTCTGCCTCCTGCTTATAAAGACACTCGTGAAGGCATTTAAAGGCCCACCGGTTTATCAGTGATAATCTCCTCATTTCAAGATCCTTAACTAATTACATCTGTGAAGACCCTTTTCCCAACTAAGTTAACGTCGCGGGTTCTGAGAATTAGGACATCGACGTATCTTTGGGGAGCCACCTTTCAGCTCACAACACTAGTCATTGCACATAAATGTACTTTTCACATTTTGAAATGCATCCTTGGTGCTCAAGCCAAATTCAAGGTTGTCGCTAAGAGCTATTGTATGCACAGGCTACTGCATGCTTTGATGTTAAATGGCTGAACAGGCTATTCTAAAATTCAGTTGATACTTTTGTTACTGTGGCCAATTAGCTTGAAAAAATAATTGGTTCCAACTTTGAGCTCTGGTGTATCTTCTCTGCCCCTTTTATGGAGTCTTTGGCCAAATGTTTTCTATGATTAATAATGTAGGTATAAAACTACCTCTGATACAGAAGCGTTCTTTACAAGTTTATTTTAGATATTGTGAATCCCTCAGCTGAAAGGAGAGGTGACAGCAAAACCTGTTTGAATGGATATTGAGGGAGATTGTGCCCATACCAAGACACTCAGAAGTATTTCAGTAGCAGTAGAACTGTGGATTCATGTTCTCGTTTTGCCTCGGCATAAACAGCTGTCTCTGCAGGACCAAGAATGACTTACAATCTATCTGTAATGCATACTTACTTATTCAATAAAGTTAAGGTTACATTAAATGTTGTGCTGCCTATGATAATTAATACTAAGGATGGGTGAAAAGGCACAAACTGAAGAAGTATAAAGACGGAATGTAAGAACATTCTAGAGAAAGACAAATACCATATGCTAACACATATATATGGAATTTAAGAAAAAAAAATGTCATGAAGAACCTAGGGGTAAGACGGGAATAAAGACACAGACCTACTAGAGAATGGACTTGAGGATATGGGGAGGGGGAAGGGTGAGGTGTGACAAAGCGAGAGAGAGGCATGGACATATATACACTACCAAACGTGAAATAGGTAGTGGGAAGCAGCCGCATAGCACAGGGAGATCAGCTCAGTGCTTTGTGACCGCCTGTAGGGGTGGGAGAGGGAGGGTGGGAGGGAGGGAGACGCAAGAGGGAAGAGATATGGGAACATATGTATATGTATAACAGATTCACTTTGTTATAAAGCAGAAACTAGCACACCACTGTAAAGCAATTATACTCCAATAAAGATGTAAAAAAAAAATTGATGAAGAACATTCTAGAAGGAGAAGTTTCAACTTAACAGAAGTACAAAAGTATTTCTATAAGGACCTGGTCAGGTGGAAATCATGGGATATATTCAAAGACACGCCCACCTGTGGGAATCATAAGATTTTCTTTAAGTAATCTTCAGCACTTCTTGCCAGAGTAGTGGAGAGATGTTTGCACAACTTACTTAAAAGTCGAGAAAAGTCAGAAGGGTGATTTACATTCTCCAGAGAAACTGTTTCCACAGAAAAGGGTTTTCTACCGTGATTATAGAATGAAAGTAAATGGGCTTCAAATGCTCAGAGGGGTAAAAATCTGGAATTAGTCATAAAGGATTTTAGATACTTATTCTCTGGAGGGCTTTCAAGAGAATCTCTCATCATAGGTGGGCTGACTTGAAGATGGAGGGTTGGACAAGGTAATAACCAGGTCTATAAGTGATATGGTCCAAAGTACCTGGCAAGACCATTGTTTCCCTTGGAATGGTTTGCTCCAGGAATCAAAAAAAAATTGGCTTTTTCTCCCCCAGAGACCCAAGTAGGCAAACTCCTTTGTAGGGAGTCTGAAAACCTTAGTATCCACAACTAGGGGAATTTGAGCTTAATGCCAAGAGCTCAAAGGAAAATGGAAATCTGGAAATTGATATATATGCAATGCATGTAACAGGGTGTATAGTTTTGATTTATAGTAAAAAGAAAGCTATAGCCAAAGATCCCATTTACAGACTGAATTTATTTAGATGTCTAGAGTCCCAATAGCCACAAATAAAATATTATTATAGTTAGTATCCACTGCAGGGAAAAACAACTTGCAAATTCATGAATTGTGCAAATCACAACTTTGTTCCTAGTCCTTGGAGATAAGCCAGCATTCAGACTTTAGCCATGATGACCTTATATCTTGGCTAATAGAAGTTCAGCCAGTATTTTTACCTATATTTTGGCTAAGGTGCAGAAAATATTTTCACCTTTTGATGTGTATGAGCAAAGCACAAGGGCTCTTATTGTATTATTAGAAATATTAATAATAAACCTTCAACTTCTCTACTTCGCTAAAGGCTCCAGTGTGGCTATTCTAATCACAGTGTGCCTGTTCAGTGGACATCATTACTTTTCAGGACACCTTTATGAATTAAACACAGCTCCTGCCTTCAGGGATCTCACAGTCTAATGGGAGATGGCACAGGTACAAAAAGAACTGTAATTCAAAGTGGAAAGCACATGATCAGTGTCGTAAGAGTGGTACAGATAAGGCCTAGGGGAGTTCAGAAAAAAGTTGACTTAGGTGAGGTGGGTATTGAGGTGGAAAGCAGGTATCAGTATAGATTTTTTGGCACTGGTGGCATTTGAAATGAAATTTAAAGGGTAAGTAGGTTTGGATATGTCAAGTTTTTATTCATTCAGTCAAAATTTAATGAGCACCTACTGTGTGCCAACCACAATGCTAGGCTCTGAGACCATAACAGTGAACTGGACAGATGTGGGCTCTAGTCTCATGGAACTTAACGTCTTTTTGAGGAGAGAGGGAAGGCATGAGCAGAAGTACAAGCTTTGATGTGCATATGCAAGGAATATGGAGCAATTCGGTTGGACTAGAACTTAAGGTTCCATGAAAGGCAGCAGTGGTTGTGTGGTTTGGGCTTGATTTTATAAATGTTGGGGAATACTGAGGGATTTTGAGGAAAGAAATGACATGGAGCACTTAAGGAAGATGGTGATGGAAGCTCTGTGTAAGACAGATGGGAGAGGTCACAGAAGGCCAACTTTGTTGGAGGCAATTGCAATAATATTTTTTTTGCAATAATACTTTTGATAATTAATGAAGGCCCGAACTAGGATAGCATCAGTGGGACAGATCCAAGTAGCATCTAAATAACTGGCAAATCAATTAGGTGTTGAGGGTGTGAGGAGAGGAAAGATTCAAATCTGACACCAAGGTTTCAGGCCTGAGTGACTCATGGGCTACTTTCAACAGAAAAAATTGAACACAAGAAGAAGAGCTCATCATTGCAGTGATACCATGGATGTGTACAGCTGCAGCTCTGACACTTGATACGGTCCTACTATCTGTGTTGTTGAATGGCTCAAACAAACCTCGTGTACAAGTAGCATCAAGTCATGAAGACATAGAGCAGGCAGGAAAAAACGATTCCACACAAGAGCGTATTTAGTGATACTGTAGTGATTATGGTAATAAGGACCAGGGTTACCTCTCTAGGCTGTGTTTTTTCTTTCCTTTTCTTCTTTTCCCCTTTCTCTTTCCCTTTCCAGTCCCTTCTCTTTTGTTTTCTTCTCAATAATACTGAAAGTCAAAACACTGAATGGCTGTTCAAAGAAAGGAAAAACTGACAAAGATTGAGTGGACATTAAAATGTACTGATTCAGTTTTGGTCCCATACTGACAGGAAAGAAAGGCATTTAGATGAAGCATAATTCATGGGAAAAGCTTTAATTAGTTCATAGCTAGGACTTCTTAAGTGTCTGGTTAATATTTTATGTCATACATTTACGAGGTTCTTGAACAACCATTACTCTCTAAAATAACAGCAAATTCTCCTGTTTTACTGTTTTCTCAGGAATCTCTCAGACTTTCAAACTCTACTCAGGTCTATTCCCTTTACGCTAAATACCTTTCTACTCTAACAACCATATAAGGCTTCCCTCCTCAGTACATTCAACTGCTGGGTACATGTGACACTGAATGGCTTTATTTTAGCTAATATTGTTTTGTTTTGGAAGGGGACCTGGTTTATGAATCTGCTCCATCTCCCCCCCACCCCACAAATACCTTGTGTTATTGTCCCTTTGTTTCCCTACAAAAACCTGCATATCACAATGGGAATTACATTGAAAATAACCAAATCCTAAGAATTTTCTCTTTAAACAGTTTTTGGCAACCTGTGATATGTAATGGCAGAGTGACCTAGACTTGCTGACAAAAATCAAATAATGAGTATTTTACCTGGCTGAACAACTGAACGACTGGTAACACTTATGGTAGTGCTTGGAGGAGGGAGGGAAGGGAGATGAAAGAGGTCAGGAATAAGGCCTCCTTAGCAGAACTCAGTATAATGATAAAAATCAAAGTATCTGTTAGATGTCAATGACCTTTCAACTCTAGAGCATCTGGGATAAAAATCTGACTTGCTGTGACCTTGTATCGTGTGGTACTTTGTACTTTCGAAAGGACTTTCACTTTTCACATCCATTATTCCATCAGCTCATTTCCTCTCAGTCTACAAGCATCCTCAAGTCTCCTCTATCTGATTAAACAACAACAGCAGCCTTCCCGTGAATCTTCTCGCCTTCAAGGCTACCACTAATCACCTAATTGCCAAATCCTACGAATTCCCCTTTATCCTCATCCTGCTTACTTTTTACCAGTTTGGCACAAAATACACCTAGCCTTGTCTTCTCCCACCACTCAGAAAATTCTTCACTCCCATTTATTAGTGGTTGTCTTCACATATTTACTAATATGTAAATATTCACATATTTAGGGGGGTCACATGACCCCTAAATACAGGCAGTATCTCCAGTGTTCGATTGTGTTGTCCCCACCATCAGGGTCGTGGTAGCCATATCCATGGCTTTGACAATTTCCCATGAGCAGGTAACTGAGATCTCGCCAGAGCGCCAGAACCCCCCTCCCTCTGTAAAGGATAGCTCACACGCTAAACTCAGTATACTCCCAACAAAATATGTTCTTCTCCAGCAAGCTGATCCTTCTCTCCACGTTGCCCGTGTCATTACGGGCACTACACTTCTCCCAATCTCTAAGGCTAGAAACACCAGAAGCATCTTTGTATTATTCCTTCTCCCCTAATATCCAGTCAGGCACAGAAGTTGGTCCCCCTGTTTTCGGTGTTTTAGCTCTTCAACCCGTCCTTCGCACTGCTAGAGATTGCTTCCTAAAATGCCATTCTTGATCCACTTCAAAAATTTTGATTGTTCCCCTTAATTAACAAAACTAGTACAGGCATCAAAGTTTCCAGGAGCAGACTCAAACATAACTTCCAAGCCCCTTTGCCATCCCTCCAGCCATGCTGTGCTGGATTTGTCATTGGAGCCTGCCAGTGATAAACAAACATATGATTACATCCCCAAACACGTATATACGTTCATGCCATTTTATGTACATGCACTTTACTCTGACTGGTATGACCTCACTGCCTAACTTCACCCTTTTTCTCCTATTAATCCTTCAAGGACCAGTGCTGCCTTTCTGAAGCCTTCCTTAATTCTCCTTTCCTCATTAAAATAAATTGTGTAATCTAGGCTCCTGTAGCAATTTGTTCATACTCCTATTATGGCCGTTATTTCATTCTGCCTTCTACTAGAGTTAGTTGTCTGTGTCCTTGACTAAAGTGTAAGTTTCTTGATGGCCATGACTGTCTCATTCATCTCTGTGCCTTTACACAAAGCAGTTGCTCAATGAATTAATGTGTAGTGTCAACTCTCAGTGAATTAAACAAATGAAAAGGAATGTTTGGTACAGGTAATGGAAAATCATAGCTAATTTTCTCATCCAGGTGAGAACGCAGCCTTCATCATTGTCCTGGGATCTGAGGGCCTGCCTAAGGTCAGCGTTGAGGACAAGCCTCCCGAACTGTGGATGACTAGAAGTTGATTTCAGAGGAGCTCTTTCAGGAGCTGATGACTGACTGAAGACAAGGAGGAAGGCTTTTCCTCCAAGGTCAAGCTTTTAACAAGTATCTGCAATGTACACTGAGGGATTTGGCTGTACTCCAATTATGCTAATATGTTTTATATATGGGCCTCCAGCATCCAGGAACCACCTCCCTAAACAATTTAATAAGTGTAAATATCAAGGCAGAGTTGTAAATGTGGAACTTATTTGTAAGGTACCAACCTTGTTATTATCAAATGTCATGGGATATAAGTCACGGCAATTATGCTGCCTGCTTTTTATTACGTCTATTTTACTTTTTAAAAGTGCAGTATATCCCCATAAGCTTCCCCTCTCCTGCCCTGCCAAAGGAACCTGCCCTGGCTGTGTGTTCTGGAGGGTCACAGGATTAATGAGCATCTCCGGAGGAAAGGGTCATTGACTCCAACCACTGACACGTAGCCTCGACCTCAGGCTTCACTGCAGCTTTCCATAACTCAAGCTGTGGGACCTAGTGGGTTTCTCAATACAAGAGACTTCATGATATAAAATACACAACTGTTGCTTCCCCCTCCCTCCTGCCACCTGAGCATGTGTGCATGTCCCTGTCATGAAGAGGCTGTCAGTTTTGCACAAAGTCTTCAAATTCTTGATTGCCAGCTTGGTGTGATACAGTCCAGAGCCACCTCTTAAGTGGTCTCTTGGCAGGTGAAAGTGAGGGGGAGTAGGCCTGATTTTTTGTTTGGTTTGGACTGCAAAAGGACCCACTATACCCAGCCCATAATTTCTATTTCCCAGTTGTCTCTTTCTCTCCCCCTCCTTTCCACTTTTCACTAAATTGGAACAACCACTCAGAAGGGGAAGGGCAGGTGACTCTTTTACTCTATATAAATAAGCATTCTATGGCAACGGTCCTCTTTTCTTTCAAAGGAGCCCTTCTAGTCTGTCTGTGGTCTTCCGCAGGCCTCCCTGGGATTAGGCAGGAAACCTGCCAGGACGCAGGCCTGTTGGCAAGTGAATCTGTTTTTAAGGGTTTGGAAAAGTGCCACTGCTTTCAAAGTTTCCTTGAAAGAGAAGGACAAAAAACAAAAAAAGTAGTTGATCCTTGCACCCAGGAACTTCTTTAGGAGCTTTATCATCTCCCCTAATTGCTACATCCCCCCACCTTCTCAGTTTATGATCCAACAACCAGGTTAACAATAAGCTATTCATTTGTTCATCACTTATTCCACAAATATCCACAGAGCAACTACTGTGTAACAGGTGGTATATAATAGCAAGCAAAAATAGATGTGATCCAGGTCTTCAGGAGCTTATAGTCAAGTGGAACATGCCAATGATAAACAAGTCTACGTTGTCTATATGATGACAACTGCGTTAAGTGCCTAAGAAGGAAAGAATGCAGATACTATAAAAGAAAATAATTGTGTATGAGTGTATGGTGGGGAGGGGGTCCTAAATTAGACTCTGGTCAAGAAAAGCCTCTCTGAAAAAGTGACATTTAATTGGAGACCGAAAGGATGAGAAGTTAACCAGGTAAAAAGTGAGCATTTGTGAACAGTCAGTGTAATGGAAACAAAGCACATATAATGGGGTAGTGTGTCAGTCAGCTTAGGCTAGGTTGCACTAAATTACAAACAATCTCTCAAACTCAATCACCATAGCAAAAGGCCCTGCAGTAGCTACAGGTCATCTGTGGCTCTGCTTTGTATGTCTTCCTTATTCCAGGATCTCAACTGAAGGAGGAGCCCTTCTTTGGGACATGCCATTCTAACCACAGAGGGAAGGGAGCAAAAGAGGCTGAACCATGTCATGGCTGTTAAAGCTTCTGATTCTAGGTGGCAGAGGTCACTTTATCCCACATTCCATGGGCCAAAGCAAGTTTTATGACCAAGCCCACATCAGTTTGGTAGGGCTCATGGCAGGAGGCAGAGACACTCTCTCTAACAGGGAGAAAATATTAATACCTGGAAACAACCATGCAATGTACCACAGCACGTGTCTGAGTTCCACCTACCCCTCTCATTAATAGACATTTCTGACATTTTACTTAACTTCCAGGGCCACAGATTCCTCATCTCTGAAAAGGATGTTTAAAACAACTGAGGGGAATCTAAGATAGTTTTCTCAGGGTTGGGTCCACCCCTCAATTTAGGCAGCAGCTTGGGGGAAGTGAAATTGTATAATCTAGAGTCTAATATTTTCCCTACATTTTCCCATAGCATTTTATTTCAAGTGCAGTGATAGAAAGCAAGTTTGGGCCTGCTACCGTGGCCACTAACTAGCTGTGTGATCTTGGCCAAGAAATTTAAACTCTTTGAGCCTCGGGCTACTGTAGGGATTATGTAAAATAATCATTGTGAGAGCACTGTGTGTATTTTAATGCCATACAAGTACTAATCATTATTATAATTATCTGACCGATTTGATTACCTCTACTAAGACCCAAAAATCTGTTTCTCTCATACCCTCACTTCCACACTTCAGCCAGCCATCTCAAACTCACCACATCAAAAATCAAAATCGGGGCTTCCCGGGTGGCACAGTGGTTGAGAGTCCGCCTGCCGATGCAGGGGACGCGGGGTCGTGGCCCGGTCTGGGAGGATCCCACATGCCGTGGAGCGGCTAGGCCCGTGAGCCATGGCCGCTGAGCCTGCGCGTCCGGAGCCTGTGCTCCACAACGGGAGAGGCCACAACAGTGAGAGGCCCACGTACCGCAAAAAAAAAAAAAAAAAAAATCAAAATTATCTTCTCTCCCAGGCAGCTGCCATCCACCTCCCTCTCCAGGCTTCATTATGCTTATTACTGGCACTGACATGCTTCTAATCACCAGGGATATAAAACTTCATGCTGTCTCTGACATCTATACCTCCACTCAGTTCTATCAATTCTCCCTTCATAATATAGTTTACATTGATCTCTTTCTGATTTCAAAGCTACCACCCAAGCCCAGACCCTAACCTCACTCCTTGTTACTCTCATAACTGCTCTTCCTGACCATACTTTCACCCCTGTCCAAAGCAGCCATTTGATCATCTGATTCCTACACTCCAAGCCCTGCAGGGGCTCACTAGTGAATACAAAATTAAAGTCCAAACTCTTTAGCTGAGTAGCCAATGCCCTCCACAATTTGGCCTGGCCCACTTTTTCCAAACTTCCCTCCCACTTTTATCCATATACGCCCTGCTGCAGCCATACCGACCTAACTCAACACTCTCTGAAAAGCTCCATTACCTAGATCAGCCCTGTTCAGCAGACATCTAATGCAAGTCCCAGATGTAATTTTACATGATCTAGTAGATACATTTAAAAAAGTAAATAGAAACAAGTGACATTAATTTTAATATATTTAACTTAACCCAATATATCCAAAATATTATCCTTTTAGTATGTAATCAACATAAAAATTATTAATGTCTTTTTTCTTACTATGTCTTCAAAAACCCATGAGTAGTTTACACTTACAGCACATCTCAATTTGCACACACTAGCCATATTTCAAGTGTTCAATAGTCACATGTGGCTAGTGGCTTCCATACTGACCAGTGCGATCTAGCCCCTACCCTGTGGCTCAAGGCAAGCTCTATCCTCTGCTTGAAACACCGCCCACTCAAACCATCACCTGTAGAAATGTTACCTTCCAAAGATCCAGCTTCATAGCCCACATGCTCTCAGAAGTCTCCCCAGATTTTCCAGCTGGAATTCATCTTTTCCCTCTCATACTCCCATACACATTATTTTATTGTATATTTTTTAATGCAAGTAGGTAATATATTCGTTTCAAAACTCAGAGAGTGCCAAAGGATATGCATACAATTGACACCTCCACCAACTAGTCACCCTAATTTCTTCCCCTGGAGGCAAGCAACGTCATCAGACTTTTGTGTATCCTTGCACAACTCGTATACGTATACATCTCGTATAAATCTTATATGTATACAAATACATGTGTAAACATACATGTCTCCCCTGCATTCTTTCCTAACACATGGCAGCATGTTTTAAACATACTGTTCTGTACCTTACCTCTTTGTACGTAATACTCTGTCTTAGAAATCGTTCCACACTAGTACACAAAGTATATCTGTCTCCCTGACAAGGCTTTTAATTCTCAGAGGATATAGATTTTTTTTTTTTCCTGTATCGCTGCATAGCTCTGCGTTTTGGACTCTGGTGCTGTATATAATACTCAGTAAATGTTTGTTGAAATGAATTGCTCAAACTGTTACCAGATTACTCTTTCTAAAATGCTCTTTTGCATATGGTACCCCACCCACATCAAAACACTATTGACTTCTAATTGCCCACAAGATACCTTTCATATTCAAGGACCTTCACAGTCAGACCCACTCTTCCCCCGCAAGACTAATCCTTACTCCCCAGAGGTGCATCCTTTGTATTAACCAACAGGTGTCCTCACTGGAGCTTTGCTACAGGTTGACATGTATGTTTATCCATCTCTGTGTGCATGCATGCATGTGTGTATTTTACTCCAATATCTTCCCAACTAGACCATAACCCAGGGGTTCTGTCTGATGCCCTTATTTACCCCCAGGACAGTACCTACAACTCAGTGATACTCTGTGTATAGTTGATGGACTTGGAAATCTCTTTCTTCAAGACTTCTTTCCTCCCTTCTCTTCCCTTGGGCCTGGCCTGCCCCAGGCTGGATGATAATTAGCCAGATTCTGCATTTCCTTTTTTGCAGAAACAGAAGACAGTTTGTTTCTCGAATCCATTTTATTTTTAAATCATTCTTTCTTTATTCAAGTGATTCTCAAGCCAGAGAAGTTGTAGGCAGAAGCAGTGACAAGGGTCAAAACACAAAATTAGCATAGTTCCTGCCAGGGAGTTTTTCTTCCTGTTTTCATGCTTTTGTCTAGAATCCCATTTATTTAAATCCGAAAACACTAACTTTTCTTAAGTTTCAAACAATTAAAGCTGCTTTGAGGGTCACATCAAAAGCAGATATGGCACTACCATGGCTGGCTAACATTTCAATAAAGCCCAGTGGTACTTAAATGCGGTCAGCTCAAAGATGGAAAGAGTGACAATAGCTACCACTTATGAAGAACTCTATAGTAGGTGCTATTCTCAGGCTTTATGTTCTTTTTTGTTTTTTTTTAACATCTTTATTGGAGTGTAACTGCTTTACAATGGTGTGTTAGTTTCTGCTGTATAACAAAGTGAATCAGCTATACATATACATATATCCCCATATCTCCGCCCTCTTGCGTCTCCCTCCCACCCTCCCTATCCCACCCCTCTAGGTGGTCACAAAGCACCCAGCTGATCACCCTGTGCTATGTGGCTGCTTCCCACTAGCTAGCTATTTTACATTTGGTAGTGTGTATATGTCCATGCCACTCTCTCATTTCATTTAATCCTCACATCCACCTTGAGATGGGTTCTATTATTCAAATTTTACAGAAGAGTAAACTCAGGCTCAGGGAGGTAAGGTGGCATGATCAAGATCTCCGTTAGGAAGTGACAGAGGTGGTACTTTAACCCAGAGAATATGACTTCAGAACATATGTTCTTCACCATGAGGCATATTTCCTGTTTTAACTTGAGACAGCAACTGCCTTTCTGGTACATATTTCTTGAAACCCATCTATTTGAACCCCTGGGGAGCATGAGTGCAATCAGTCTCATATCTGCCTCCCTTTTGTTTCCTCTGCCCTTCACTTGATCCAGATAGAACGGTGCTACTTTTCCACCAAGCCTCTTCATCCTTGCACTGCTGCTAGCCAAAGAGGACTCAGTATCTAGCCTCTATATCTAGAATGTTCCTGCTATTCAAAATATGTTTCATGGACAAGCAACATCACAAGGGAACTTGTGAGAAATGAAGCATCCCAGACATCACTCCAGACTACTGAATCAGAATCTGCATTTTAACACATTCTCAGGTGATTGGTGTGCACATTAAAGCTTGAAAAGCACTGCTCTCCATCTTTTGGAGTACTCCCTTAGTAATTTCTTGCAGAGTGTTCCAGAAACGCAAGTCTAAAACCTATGGCTTGAAAGGGAGGGAATCATTTAAGCTGCTCCCTGTTCTCTGGCCTTGAGGAGCTCCAGAGTCAGTCAGAGGCCATGCTTAGAGTAAATCTTGCTATCTTTAGAATAAAATATATGTGGGTGAAATGAAAAGACAGCTACGTGTTCGCCATCATTTCCTTCCCATATTTCATTCATGCTTTCCTGGTGTCTCACACTTCCTCAACACAGGCACTTTCCTATATATAATGAGGGAATTTTTAATTAAAAGCATCAGAACATTTGAGCACAGATAACCCTTTAAAAGTTAAGTTTATCTGTATTTGCAAGCCTCCATTTATTTGGTCGTGACAATAGGATAAAAAAAGAAAAAGAAACCCTGCCTCTGAAGGCATATGGAGGAATGGTTAAGCTAACTTACAATAATTGCTTTAATCTTGGTATATTGAATTGTAGTCTAACTCTCTCAGTTCTCTTGGTCTGAGGTAGAGGCAAAATATACCACCATGCTCTATATTGTACCTCTGAATCAGAGTGGAAATTCTGCCCTATATGCCAGCCTATCACCCACATTTTCCATCAGTAGACAAGGAGAGATCCAGAAGCAGATCCTCAGTCTACCCCCAACACCTAATTGCTGCTCTACTTACTTCTTTGCTTGAAGATAGAAAGCCCATGTTCAGAAGCAAAGCCATTAGCAACTATTCGTTTTTCAGCTCTAATAAATTGACCAGACCAGAACTTAATTGAGGAAGGCACTCAGGCACAGGACACAGGACAAGGGAATAGGAAGGAGAGGAGGGGATGGGTTGAAGCCTGGACAGCTGGGAAGGCCAGGACAGGGCTCAGGATGGGGAGAGGGTAGATGAGTTACACAGAGGTCAACTTTGCTTACTTCGCGGTTATGGTTCAGAACAGTCCTGCTGGCTGCCATCGCTAACAATTGTCATGGACTCACCCCTACACCACTCCAGGAAGTACAGGGAGGAGGAAGACCAAAACCAGGCCTGACCCAGCCAGTCCCATCAAGGAGAGAAGTGGGCATTTTAAGGGACCACGAGCATTCCCAGACATTTGGCTGAGAGTTTTCATCCCATTATTTCACTTTTAGAAAAACTACACTCTTCATCTTTTGCCTTCAGTCAGCTCTGCTCCACCAGCGATTCCAATCTCAAAGTTTCCTAAAGGGCTCTGCCAGATGTGACCAATAGCTCATCATGATCTGATATCGGATATATGGCCTCAAACAATAGGAGATGATGAGCATTGTATGCACATGACGTTGATGTAAGTCTCTGTCTCCAGATTTTGGCAAGAAGCATTGAAGTAACAAAACAAAACAAGAAAAAAACAACCACTGCTTTTGATTTGGAAACAGAATGCCTGGCAGCTAACCACATGGCAATGCAGCCCGCTTTCAGCAACAGAGGGAGTGGTGTGTGGGCTTTCTTGGTGTCAAGGCTTAAAAGAAAGGAATTATCAGAAACAAGCAGATGTAGATCATTATTGTTCATGTTTCCATATAGTAACTTCCTTCTGAGTGGCTTAGTGCCTTCTACACCAACGATCTCACTTACGCTTGGGGGCTTGGGGGGACCAGGGAAGTCAACACATAACCACATACTCCCTAGGAGTTCACAAAACGCTTTAACATCTAGCATCTTCTTTGAGCCTCACAACAGGTCTGTGAGGTCTATGGAGGTTATGATGCCCTGTTTGTGAAAGAGTAGCATTTGAAAGCCAGAGCTTCTAGCGCCAATGGCACTACATCCCAGATGCCTCAAAGGCAGCAGCTTTCAGCACCACTGTTGCTGTAGGTTGCATATGCTGTTCTTTAACTGCCAAGGAGGTTAGGGGGATAGCCATGTGCTTCAGAAGGGGGCCTTCCCCTGCCTCACTCACTTCTTATTTCTTACACTCTGACTCCTTACTGAAAGTTTATGACTCAAAATGCATCGTTTCTGTATGTCTCCTTTCCTCCAACCGCAGGTAGTATATTAGCCTCCATAGTTCTCATAGTCTCTCTTTATACCTAAATTCAAAAGCATTTCTTGAGTTTTTAAAACTATGCCCCTTTTGGATAAATATCTTGCATGTCCTGCCACTTCTCCCCTCTCCCTGTTCCTTGCAAAGACACTGGTATACACATTCACACCCAAGTGAGAGTCCAGACTCCTAATTTGGATAACTATCATCTTATCCCTCCCAGCAGCCAGACTTTCACTGATCTTTATTTTCGGTCTTAAGAAGCCAATATGCTTATTTTTTTCTCTGCTACGTTTAAGGTGATTGATAGAGTATTGATATGACCTTTCAAACTATTTCTCTCCCATCTTGATTCTGAAACATACAGCCCCTTGAGAATCATTTTTCTTTTATTACTTATCAAGTTTTTTATAACTGTCTCCATGTTATTCTACTAGACTGTGACCTCCTTGAGGACAGCTATGTAATCTTTGTATCTTTGTATCCACAAGTGCCAAGCAGAGAGACAGGGAGGTCATAGGTACACATTAAATATTTGTTGAATGAATGAAGAAATAAACAGTGCCAGAAGAGGACTTCTTCAATGCTACTGCACCATTTCCCTTCCGTCTTGCTCTGTTTTTAGCAAAAGTACAAATTAGAAGTCTTTAAGACTCTTTAACATACGACTCTGGGGATAGTGTCAATGAAAAATGACAGGAGTTCCTATTCCCTCTATTCTAACTACGATCCCATGGAATCTTTACTGCTCAGGATCTATGTGCCTCTGCTTGATTAATTATACACTTCCTTCTTTCATCTTGAATGTTTAAACTGACAGTAATTGCCCAGAATTGAATGCATGACCTCTAAGAATATGTCTACTAAAAAAAAAGGGCTGGTTTCACATTGTAATCTGTCATAATAATTCTCAAGGGGGTTGATTCTGTAAAGTAGAAGAGGCTGCCATGTCAAAATAAAGGTTCAGATCAGCTCCACTGGTCAGCCTACCACCCACATCTGAGCATGAAAATACCTTAGTATTGTTAGCTGTTTACAGTTTTCTTATATCCACTAGACCCATGCATCACAAACCATCTGGAATGAAGAACCATGACTTTTGTCTTGATTTGTTTTAGATTTTCAATCTGTAGATACTTTTATAAAATATAAAAAAATTTCTAGAAAAAAATATAATAAAAAAGGCATGCAAAATAAAACCCCCATTTTTTGGTGAGCATAAACAGACATAAAAGCACTCTGTAAAATTGCTGTAAGGTTTCCAAGTGCTCACTCTCAACAGCTACACTTACCTGATTGTGGACCATCATCAACCTGCAAAGGAGTTCTGCATGAGATGCTGTGCTTATCCAGGCCTTAGCCAGGACTGCTTATGCCCTGAATTGTCTTTGGACCTGCAGGGCCAAGTCTCCATCATACGTAATCATTATCATGTCCCAAAGGACAAAGGCACCCTTATTTAGAGGACAATGAACACTTGTGGGCATAAGTTAGAATTGATGTGAGTAACCCAGCATTGTAACTAAAGATGCAGTCTCAAGAGATAGACTTGGATTAGAATTCTGGTTTAACCACTTACCAGATGTGTGATCTTAAGCAAGTTATTTTCCCTCTCTGTGCTTCAGTCTCTTCATCTGTAGAATGGGGATAATTATAGTATCTACCTCATAGGGATGCTGTGAGGATTAAATGATGCAATGTACTTAAAATAATTTGCCAAATGCCTGGCACACAGTACAAGCTCAGTAAGGTTGGCTATTGTTGCTATGTGACCAGTAAGTGGTGTTAACATTCCCTCCATTTCATGGGAGAGGGAAATTCCAAGTTTGCAGTCCCACAGGCCCCTCATCTGGTGACTCTGGGATTACAGAAATCCCTTCATTTAGTGTCTCTCAGGCTTGGCTCTCTTAGGCATGCTGTCCCTCCTCTTCTCCCTTCTCCTACTACAGGTGATTTCTCATTGCTCCTATCAAAGCTTCCACATCCCAGCGAAGTCAGTCTACTCACTACTTTCTTTCCTTGCACTCAACTGGCTGATTCTACTTCTTGACACTTTCTCAGGACTACCTTCAACCTGGAATGCCCCCTCCTTTCTTCTGTCACAGGTATTTGCCTTGTTCAAACTCAATCTCCAAGTTAGCCTCCATATGCAGTAGTTCTCAAACTTTAATGTTCATAGAGGTACTTGGGGAGCCCATTAAGGATGTCCTTTCCTGAGCCCCACAACAAAATTCTGATTTTGTGGGTCTGGGGTAGGGCCCAGGAATTTGATTTTTCATAAAGCCTCCCCTTCCCCACTTCTCCAGGAGACTCTGTGGCATTAACTTTTCTTGGATCACAGATTGAGAAATAGTGTTCTATGTGAAAACACTAGTTAATGGCACTTGAATCAATTCTTTCTCCAGATTTCCTTAAATGCTAATAATTTTAATAAAGTAACACCTTATTAACTCAGCTCCATTAAATTGGAATTCTTGATCATTGGATAGAAGCCGGGCTGCCAAAAAGAGAGGTGGGAGGCTGAAGATGAATCTCCCTTCAAGATGATGAGTAGAGCTAGCCATGCATATTTAGATAGGTGCCGAGTAATTCCTTGCTGATTTATTCATTGACTGCAAGTTCCTCGATTAGGCTATTCAGGACCTCATCTACCATTTTCTCTCACTTGGATTACTGCCCTAGCCTCTTACCTGGTCTCCCCACTTGCACTCTTGCTGCCCAGTAGTCCATTCTCCACATAGATACCTTCATGATCTTTAAAAAATAAAATTCTGGTTGTATTGCCTGCCTAAATAAAACCTTTCAATGGTTTCCTGTTGCTCTTAGGATAGACACCAAACTCTTTATCAGAGTCTACAAGGCTCTGCATAATCTGGCCCTGCCTACTTCTTCAACCTCATCTTGCTTCCCTCTCTCCTGGCTCTCTGTGCTTCAGACATGTTAGCTTTCTTTCAGTTCTATGACCAGACCCCATCTCCTGCTGCTACCGAGCCTGTGCATATGCTCATCCATGGATATGGAATGCTCTTCCCATTGTACCCTCCGCACCCCACACACCCACACAAATACATGCTTAGTTAACCCCTACTCATCTTTTGGATCTTGGCTCAAATGTCTCACCACGGAGAAAAACTCCTGAGCTCCCTACTGTGCGTCAGTTTCCTTTGCTAGATCCTTTCGAAGGATCATGTATCTTTTCCTCAGAATACTTGTCTCACATTGTGATTATACAAGCATTACCATTTGTGTAATTGTTTGATTAAAGCCCAACTCATCTTTTAGACAGTAAGCTCCCTGAGGGCCCAAAGCCTATCACTCTATCCTCAGTATCTAGCATAGTGACTAGCAGATAGAGGAAGCACTTAATAAATATTTAAGTCAATGGACAGGATGAATCCCTTCTGTTTCTTCCAGAGCAGACCATAACAATCCAAACTTCTCTACTTTCCTCCCAAATCTAACATTATCCTGACTCTGTGTGTAGGAGTGTGTGAGTGACATGAGTTCAAATTTCCCCTAGAGGAAAGACCCCAATCAAGGTAATAGGATTCCAAACCTACCCACTTAATCCTTAAGCTTTAGACCTGTTCCCTCAGCCAGGGAACCAAACAAGCATGGCACTGAATATCCCTGCCTATTGGCTTCTGCACTAAATAGCATGGTCCTAAAAGCCACCTAGACATTGGAAGGTAATGATGGAATCCCTGTTCAAGTTGTTCAGTTGCAGTTCAGCATGTTTCAATCTTGTTAGCTATCAATCACCTTAGCCAACAAATGCCCTCTACACTAAACACTTAACAATGGTACTTCAATTAAGTTATCTATCCCACTCTTTCTGGTATGCATGTAACTATAATTCTTGAAGTGAAATTAAGGGGGAGCAGTAACATGAAATTGCTGATGATGGTGATGGAGAATGGATGGCTAGTGTAGTGTGTTATGTGTCATTTCTTAGCACCAGATGTCATTCGAAATTTCACACAAGAGTGGAGCCAACATTGGACAGAAGAGCTACCTTAACAACTTGGAAAGCTTCAGCTCAAATAGGTCCAAGAGTTGAAATATATTAACTCCTTGTCTGTAAGCTTATGGATCAACCAGTAAAGATTCAGAACCTTTAGGCTAGAGGATAATTGAAGACCTAGATTTTTTAAAACTCAGGTTGAGTTAGTAGATTGCCTTAGCACCCAGCATAGGGAAACCCTACATGGAATCCTAGGACTCTGGCTGGAGGCATGACGTGCTAATGCTTCTGTCTGCGAGAACCTTAACTACAGAGCAACTGGACAATTTGAGTGATTTTCTAATTGGTCATAATTCTCCAAGCATTCTAATATCACATGCTGTCCCTGTAGTCCATCTGAAAAGTGGCATGCCGCAGAAAGAGCATAAAACTGATTGGCCTCACAATTCCTCTATCTGCTCAAATATTCTGCTATTTGTTTTATTGTTTGTTTGTTTGTTTGTAATTGTGGCTATTTTAACTGTTCTGTCAACTGATGCAATAAGGGACATTCTTCAACATCTGAGATGCTGTTGGCAGGACCTGTGGATTCTGAGTAATTTGGGTAGCCTTCTGCAGGGTTTGCAAAGCCATTTTTAATATAATGATTTTTCAAATGAGTGTGTGTGTGTGTGTGTGTGTGTGTGTGTGTGTGTGTATTATGACTTTTCCTTTTTAGTCCAACCGGAAAATGGGTAAATGAAATAAAAGCCAACCAAAAGTAAAGTTAATTTGAAGATTTAAAAAGGAAATATTCTGTCAAAGTGCTTTGGTTTTCAGGTAATCTTAGCCCATCCTCTATACATATTTCCATTAGTCTCTATGATTAGGAAGCCTGTTGGAAAATTTCCTTCTTTCGTGATACTCAAAGTTTTTGTTCCATATGTAATTTTAAGTTTCTCAATAAAACCATCTTCTGTACAAAATAATCTCCTGTTTGCTAAAAATTCATTTGTGAAAAGTTTGGAAAGTGTCCACTAGATATAATTATTCCCTGCCTACTCTTTTTTCCCAGTCTCCACCGAAAGCATGCATGAAAAATTTCCAAAAATGAGGTGATAACTGAGATCAGATGATGAGTTACTACATGACCTAGCTACTTTACTGTAGATAACTGGACTGTGGAGCAATGCTAGACCCAAAGGCAGTATTTATGGGAGCCTCCAAGGTGGACTGGCCTAAGAATCCTAACCAGATCCTTACTCATGGGGAGTCTCAATTTGAGACTCAGACTCAGTCCATTGGTCAGTAGTGGGATAAGTAGCAGCAGAGACACAATAGCTGAGCTAACCTCACAGCAGAGCAGTAGAAGTTGGAGTAATAGAATACTCCTTGTGAGAGGAGAGCTTACTGTTGTATGAGGAACCATGGTCAAGTTCTTTAGAAGGTATGTGTGGCTCATTTATTTACAGTAAACATTCATTAACTGAGATATGTTGAGGATGTCACTATTCTTTGTAACTTGACTGTGTCTAACACATGGATCAACTTTTAAAATTTTTTGAAGTCCAGCTGTCAATGCGGATCAAACAGAGGCTGAAATAAGAACACAGGTCTCCTCATTCCCTGTGTAATGGTAATCAACTTTACTTCCTTATCAGAAGAGCTTTAGCCCTCAATTAATTGAAAAGATAAGTCACAGTTGAGATAATGTACTTCTTCAGACTTGCTGCTATCAACTGCATCAACACTATGATGTTGGCTTGTGTGTAGAAAAGGCTGATAATGATTCTGTGAGATGATGGGTAAATTTCTAGATTGATATGTATAAAGTATTTGATAGACAAAATGACACTCCTAGGAATTAGTTGAAGAATAGCTCCATGTTGTCATCTAAAGCCCTGGTGAGGAAAACCCACACCCAAGATAACACTTAAATCATAATCTTTCTAAACAGGAAACACTTCTGCTCAAATGTTTCAAAAGAAGCCTTTAACCATCAATTGTATGTTCATACCTTATCAAATGTACCTTTTCTAGATGAATCTGCCTCTCTGCTAGATCTGTCCAAAGCTTGGGGACACTGCCAACATTTCCCTTACTTCTTGGGATAGAAGCCAATACTCAACCTTCTAGCAGTTATTACTCCAGGACAAAGAAGCTGTACCTATATTAATCAAAGAAATCTAAAGTCTGATGCTGACTTTTCAAACTCTAAACCCTCTATCCCAGCAAAGTTTTTGTATACTATGAAGTGTCCAGACTGGTGAAACCTGTTCTAAGGCTTTGAAAACACTGGTGGGTTCAACTAATCTAAAGAAACAAAGCAGCTTAAAAGAAACTTTGACTCAACTTCTTTGAACCTCTGTAGCCACACTTATAAAATGAGAATGATAAAACCTGCCATGCCAACATACCCCCTGAATCCTAGAATATGAATGTTGGAAATGCCTCCCCCAAATCAACTCATCCAGCCTCCCCCTTTACCTCATGAGTGAAGTCTAGCTTCAAATGGCCAATGTAGATGTATTTAGAAAGATGCTCCAAGCTATTAGCATCATCACTCTTCGTTTCTTATTTGAATGATGCCATTACTAACTGTTCCAAAGGAGCCTCTTGACTGTTTACTTATTAGTTACCTTCATTGGAAAGACTTACCCCCCCACCTCAAAACAAAACAAAACAAAACAAAACAAAAAACCTTTCTATCCTGGACTTTAGCTCTATGCAGAATAATAGCCAGTATGTTTTTTTCGTGTGTCTGCCTCTACCTTTGATGGTTCCATCTAAATGGAAGGAGGCCTGTGATAAATATAGACTCTTTTGCTTTTAGTTTTATTCAACTTTTTATTACAAAAACTTCAACCACATAGAAAAGAGAGAATATTAAAAAAAACAACCTCCCAGATGATCATCAGTAAGCTTCCACAATTAACCACCCATAGTCAATCTTATTTCATTTATATCTCATCCAACCAACCCCTGGATTATTTTGAAGCACATTTCATCCATAAATATTTCAAAATGAAGACAGATCTTTCTTTCAAATACTAATTACTGGGATTCTGATTCAGTGGGTTTGGAACTGGGCCCAGGAATCTGTATTTGTAGTAGGTGAAACTGATCCACAAGTATGGCAACAGCTGCATTTGACTCTCATTTTAATATAGAGAGACATAGAATGTAGACGGGGAAGTCATTAGCAGAAGGGTACTCCATTGCTCTGTCACAGAGACACAGCAATGTTTTGAATAAAGAAATAGTCTTTTTTTTTAAATAAAGAAATATTCTGAAGCCCATTTGGAAAAGATAACATTTGAATGGTAAGTGCTTTGAAAATAATGGGCCAAATACCAGGAGGCAACTAAGCCTTCCCAGTCCACACTGAAGTCTTATGCCTTTGAGCTCAGCCTTCATTGACTGGACTACTCATTTGGAAGTTAATCACAGACAGCCTTGTGACAGCTCATGTATCATGGAATTGATTTCACTCTTAAATTGCCTTAGCTCTAAAACTAAACTGTAAGTTTATGAAGGGTAGGGACTTTGCCTGATCCAGCTTTGTACCATGATCCTCCGCACCCCCTGACAGAACCCTGCATGGTGTCCTGTCACATGTGATAATTTACTGTAGTGCATCACCTCTTACATTACTCACACCACTAAGGGATTCATTCACCACATTTTTATACTAACGTGCTAAATGTAGTGAAAGAGTGATTGTGCCTCACAATGTCCCTAAATACCAGGACACCCATGAGTTGTGATTCAATGTCCTATTGAAATGTCCTGGGCTAGAAATATTTCTTCAGTGGCTTGCCATATTGACTGGAATCGCCACTCCTATTTACCTCTTTAAATGACTAGATCGAAACCCTAAAGTTCAAACGGGAATGTTAATCCACGAGCTCCTTAGTATAAGTGAGGTGACAGGGATGATGGCATTCATGATGCAGATCCTTTTGGTGTCATAAAGGGAGCATGGGCATTGCTTCGGGTGGATAGCCCAACTGGGATTCTCTAGTGGAGGTCATGGGGCTGTTGAGGGCCCAATGGGTGGGAACAGGTTTACTGAAAAGGGACACAGTATAAAATAGTTGCTAAGAATGCAGGTTTTGGAATGAGATAGGTCTATCACAGTCCTGGCTCTACCATTTACCGGTTGTGTGACATTGGAATAGCCACTTAACTTCCCTGCGCCTCATTTCCTTCATTTGTAAAACAGGAGGCTTATAATAGAACCTACTTTATTTGTTCATTCAACAAATTTACGGGACCTTCTATATGCTAGGCTCTGTGCTGGCCCTGGGGATGTAGCCAAGCAGGATCCTATCCTTCCTGGGATAGACCCCTCCCCCATATCATCTGCTTTAGCTCCTCTCTGAAGTACCTAGATAGCTGTATTTCATGCATATTTCCTGAGTTTTTCAGATGCTAAAAACCACCACCAAATGGAAGAAATTAACTACTTGATTATCATGAGCACCTATGGATCGATCATGTTAACCACCCTATTACCTCAAAATCAACCAATGAGAGAATCGTGCACAAGCTGACCGTGTACCACGTGATGCTCTTCCTTTGCCTGGCCTTTAAAAATGCTTTGCTGGGGACTTCCCTGGTGGTCCAGTGGCTTAGAATCTGCCTTCCAATGTAGGGGACACAGGTTCAATCCCTGGTCGGGGAACTAAGATCCCACAGGCTGCGGGGCAACTAAACCTGTGCACTGCAACTACTGAGATGGTGCACTCTAGTGCCTGCGCACCACAACTAAAGAGCCTGCACGCCACAACTACTGAGCCCACGCACCTCAACTACTGAGCCCGTGCACCACAACTAGAGAGCCTGTGCGCCGCAACTAGAGAGAAACCTGCACACTGCTACTAGAGAAGCCCACGTGCCGCAGCACAGAGTGCGCATGCCACAATGAAAGATCCCACATGCTGCAACGAAGATCTCGTGTGCCGCAACTAAGACCCAACGCAGCCAAATAAATAAGTAAATATTTTTAAAAACATTTAAAAAAATAAAAATGCTTTGCTGAAACCCTTCTAGGAATTCAGGTTTTTTTGAGCATAAGTGGTGGATGGCACCACAGAAAGATATTTCACAATTTGCCCAAGACTCATGTTGTATACATTGTATACGTAGTGGTAAAGAAAAACGATGGCTTGGGTCCCCCAAGCCTATGGAAAGGCTAGAAGGAACACACAAAAGGCTATTTGAAGAATGGAGAAAAAATTTCCCTAGCCAAGAAGATATTCTTATTTCTACTTAAAACCACAGCAGACCAAAGGAAGCCCTGTTACAGCAGCAAAGACTATGTCAGTGTCCATGCAAGCCAGAATGTCTACATCACATGGATTTGTGTAATAGCTAGAGCAATAGAAGTGTGATGAGTGAGCTTTCTGTATTTGAGGCAAAAATCTCATATACTTCACAGACTAATGTTTGTACAATTGTGGGCAGAGAGGGTGAGAACTTTCTGCTATGAGCATCAACAGGCCTGGTATTGAGAATTGATCATCTGGTAAGAACTAGAATATAATTCAATACACAGAAAATGAAGAATAGCTACAAGATGATAAAGAAATAAATGATATGGAAGAGGAGGGCATAGAGCTTACATCTGAAGACAATAACTGAAATTCCAATGTAGAATATCCAGGGAGGAGTAATGACCTTGGGCTTCGTTCTGCAGGAATTGATAGCACAGTGGTCTGATCTGAAGGGTGGGGTAGGGAAGCAGCACCCAGATGTCTAAGAGTTGTAGCTGGTATAAGGGATAATGGTACTAGGGCAACAACACTAACTTTAGCTCACACCAAAGAGTATGGCTAACACTTTCTAATATTTTCTAATGTTCTATATGTTCTGCCCTGGTCAGGGCTACCTTAATAACTTGGCCAGGCTGAACCTGCAGACCCCTTGCATTAGTGACTCCAGCTGGGGAGGCCTGACATCAGATGTCTTTGTTTTATTTGTACCATAATTGTTGAGGGGAGAGAGCGAGCTCACAAGCTACAAGGTCAAGCATAGCAGGTACATGTAGAAACATCCAAACCCACCCAACAGTATTCTCACTCAAAGATCCGTATGTAGATCTACAGACTCATATTCAGATCCACATTCAAGAGTCAACATGCAATCATTTTTCAAGTGACTACTTATTCCTACCTACCCTTAATTTATGTAGAAAGCAAATGCTTATGCATATATTCATGGCTTAAAATAAAGGGCCATTGAATAAATCTAAAGATGAGTTTTGAGCAGGTCTTTTGTCTACATTCTCTTTCTCTTCCCGAAATTGACTGATGCTAGATTCCAAAGGTCACTTGTCTTTAGCAATTACTCTGAAGCACTGCATCCTACCTGCAGTCTTTTAAGCATTCTAGCCTAAAGAGGATTCATTCTCTTTTCTTGGAAATAAATGTGAACTGTCAATCGAATACCACTAATAAACGTTTCTAATTGATGTTTGAGGAGGGGAATTTTTTCCCTTAGGCATGCTGCTTTTTACCTGGGTCAGTGGCCTTGTTGTTTATTTAAAAAAAAATTATTTGTGCATTCATAAAGCATAGGATGGGAGTTAAAGACAAAACTTCACTTTTCCTTTTGTCAAACTGGATAAAGGCACTATTAGCACTGAAGGGTTTTTTCTTTCCTCATGATTTAAGGCTAGTATATTATAAATAGCCAAATCAAACACAGATTCAGATGTCAGTTTCACTTTAATGGGATGAAAATATCTACCTCAGTCAAATGCCTGAGGCTAAATCATGTGTTGGGAAATCTGAATTTTGCTTCTTCCATTGCCTAGTTCAGTGTCCCATCATTTTGTAACTGTAAAATGGAGATTACAGCACCTACCTCACAGAGAGACTGTTAAGATTAAAGTAAATAATATAACCATTGTGGTTGTCATGGGAGCAAATAATATCTGATTTCAAAACCAAATGAGAAATAAGACACAGGCTTAGGGCAAATGAAGATAAAAATATCAGCTTTATTATTGATAATACTGAACTCAAGGATATAACTTTGACATGCAGCCACATGGTCTTAGTAGTTCTCTCCTCTCCACCTCTAATCTTTGAGATGGTTCACCTAAAGGAGAATTTGGGTCTGCAGAACAGACAAACTTACACAGAATGTCCTCCTATTTCTACCCAATTGCAAAACATGGGCCAATGGATCTGCTCAGATAATTCAATCCTCCAAACATGGGTAGGATTGTCAGATTTAGCATGTGAAAACAGAACACAGAGTTAAATTTGAATTTCGGATACACAATGAATAACTTTTAGTATAAGTATGACCCATACAGTGTTCAGGGCATAGTTACTCCCCCAACATTGTCTGAAATTCAAATTTGTTTATCTGAAATTCAAATTTAATGGGGCATCCTGTATTTTATCTGGCAACCCTACCCATGGGATGAAAGTAAGTAAGCGTGGGAAGAAAATTTAGGAGTGTGTTGCTCTAGTAGAAGAAGCAGTACCCATAAGGCCATAGGAATGGAGGGCTCTCCTGAACGCCATATGGTATGGAGCACAGTGTGCACTAAATGCATGTTATTGCTTTCCTTCATGCCTCGAAAACCCTCACAGTAAACTCATTCATACCAAGGCATTGGTTTCTTACTGTGTTGCTCTTCGAGAAGTATTTTTACTTTAAATGAGGGCCAGGGAGAGGTTAATGTTTAACCTACAGAAATTCTTCTCAATGATTGATTTTCAACCTTGACTGAGCACCAGAATGCCCTGGGGAGTTTGTTAAAAATACAAATACCCAGCATCCCCCGCCTCAACTTTGATTCTGGGGTAGGATCTAGGCATTTGTATTTTTAACAAGCTTCCCCAGGGAATTTTGATGCACAGCAAAGTTTAAGGCACATCATTCTAGCATATAAGTACAGTGTCAGGGAGCAGGGGATGGGTGTACTCAGGGAAAGGTATATGCCTCTACCCAACAAGTGACCTGAGAAAATATTATGCCACTGCATGGACCACTGGTTTAGAACCACTGTTCAAGACCATGGACAGAGAGAAGCACACCTTCCTTCTCATTTTAGTAACAACAGGCCTAGGCTCCAACAGGAAAATGATGAGTATTGAAGAACTGAAATAGAAGTCATTTCCCTTCCAGAACTCTTCAACCACATTAGATATTATGTATGACTGGCTCTGAGGGCAGACTTGGTCAACCATACTGTCCCTTCTCACTGCAGGTTATAGTCCAATGTGAAAGGGCTACAAGAGAGGTAACTAAAGGAAGGAGGGGGTCAGAAAGGACTAGGGAGGATGGGTCATGGAAAGCTTTACAGAGAAGGTGAGTTATCCTTCAGTCTTCAAAGGGTGAGTAGAAATGCACAGAGGCTAGCAAGGCTAGCAAATGAGAGACTAACAGAGGCAGAGAAAGGCTAAGACAAACAGTTACATAGTCCAAGAGAAACTTTTAGAATAAGACAGAAATAGACAGCTGTAAGGAGGAGAAAGAAACACACACATACACGCATGCACACACACACACACACACACACATTTACACTAACAGAGAGAGATCCTGAGAAGACAGAGAAAGCAGAAAAGGCACAGAGAAGGAGATGCAAATCCATATTACAAAAATAGTTACAATCACCCATACTGTAGGATTTTCAGTGCTGTTTTGACATGGCATCATGGTGAAAGAAAACACCATATATATGCTTTTATATATGGTATATATACCATATATATATATATATACATATATATACTTCTGAGAAATATATATATATGTATATATAAGTATATATACGTATATATATATTTCTGAGAAAGTATATATGTATATACATATATATATACATATATACTTTCTCAGAAGCCTAGTTCACGGCCATGGTAGATCTGAATGTGTAGGAAATGAACATCACCCACCTCATTTGCTCATTCTTTATGACCTTTGCTATGCACTAATGGCTCTTTTCAGGGAAGATATTGATTATCATTCTAAAAGTAGGCAGATACATCATTAATATATTTAATAATTAAGGGTAGAATCATAATACAGTATTGAAAAGTAAGGCAGTCTTTTTTCCTGAACTGGATCTAAAAGTAGAATCTCAAATGGCTGCTACCACAATTCTCCAGGACTACAATGTGTCCCCCTCCCAAATTTTTTTATTATTTGAATTCATTTTCCTCTTTTTATGAAACTTTTGGAAAACCCTTTGCAGCTGATGAGCCCAACCATTAAGTGTAGGTGATTTGGCTTCTGCTCTGGGTGATGCTGTTGAGCGCACCGGCTTCCTGGAAGAAACTAGGTCAGGGGAGATCAATTTTGCTTCATGGTGCTTAATATCACCTCAAGGTCTTTTGCCTTCTGTTTCTTTTTCCTCTTCCTTTTGAATCATACATTCAAATAACCACATGTGCGAACATTCAAAGGAACACATCTCAGCATGTCTTTGTAAAGGTACAGAAGACAATGTGGCATGACACATGCTCAATATGCTGTTTTGAATTCTCTAGAACTTTGTTGCTCCAAAATCAAATATCTTCAGATAAAGGGAAAGTATGTTGCTCAGTCAGAAATGGGTAGGTCCCAAGTTTGATTTCTCTTCTGTATCTTTACCGTTTTCAGGATCTATTTTGCAACCTGGAGGTTTTTTGTTTTTTTTGTTTGTTTGTTTTTTGTTCTTTTCCTGTTTTCTTTTCCATTTGGAGTTTAGAAAGTAAGCAGCAGTTGAGGAATCACTGTGTCTGGGGAAAGGGACTGGGCGATTTCTCTTTGAAAAGCTTGTATTAGCTCTAGATGGAAACACAGGATGGGAAAGGAGTGGGTGATATCTGGCATATACATGATAGCTCAATGAGAAAAAGAGAATAGGCAAGCAAGGAGGGCTTGCCCATGTTCCTCAGAGGAAGTGGTCACTATTTCTGTTTGGCAAATGGAATTAAGAATCCTAACTGCAAAGAGTCTCCCACTATGTCCCTGACACAAAAAACAAAATTTTCATTCCAGGGAAATGCAAAGAGTCCCCCAAATTAGCAGCCCTTTTCCAAAGGCTCCTAGTGGCTTACTGCAATGACATTAGCATCTGCAATTCCTCTTTAGATGATAACTGAGCTCATCATTGATTTCTCTGCCACTGTTACAGCTGGTGTCCTCCCCCTGTTACAGAGGCGCTCACCAGGGCCCTTATTCCCCGACTCAGGACCTACTTCTACCGCCTGCCCCCTTGTTCTGCTACCGTTGATTCTGGAGGAGAGTCTTTCTACTACGTGGACATAGCATTTTCAAATGTCCTGAATGATCATTACAATGATTTTGTATCCCCAATCCAAAGTAGACTTACTCCTTCAGGTTTATAATTCTTGAAGTATTAAGAGCAATTTCCTCCAGAAAGTATCACGAAGTATTTGAGTAACTCTTGGCATTTCTCATTGACCATTAACCACTCTCCCAAGATAATGCACAGGTAAGTAGTCCTCCCCCACCTCCTTTCCCAAAACTCCCTCACACAATACCAATCAATCATTCAACAAATGTGTGTTGAGCACTTGTGCGAAGTACTAGGGATGAAGTGATGAATGAGACATATAAGGTTCTTACCCTCACAGAGATTACAGTTTAGCAGGAGAACAAGCAAGTAATTGCATAAAAGTACAATAAGTGTTATGCAGGGGAAAGCAGATTTTGCACTAGAACCTAACAAACCTCTCTGGGGAAATGGCACTTCAGATGAATCAGGAAGGTATTTGCTAGGAGGAAAAGAGGTGAGGTAGGGGTGGGGACTGTTCTCAGAAAATGGCAAGTATGAAAGACCAGAGGAAAAAGAGAACCTGGCAGTTTTGAAAAACAAAACAAAACAAAACAAAAGACTGAAAAAAACTTAAGCATAACTGGAATGTAGAACACAAAGGGAAGTGAGGTAAGAGATAGGACTGGGTAAACAGGAAAAGTCTATATGATGGGGAACCTTGGAACACATTCTGAAAACTTTAGGGACTTCCCTGGTGGTGCAGCAGTTAAGAATCCACCTGCCAATGCAGGGGACCAGGGTTCGAGCCCTGGTCCGGGAAGATCCCACATGCTGCGGAGCAACTAAGCCCGTGCGCCACAACTACTGAGCCTGCTCTCTAGAGCCCATGAGCCACAACTACTGAAGCCCACGTGCCTAGAGCCCGTGCTCCGCAACAAAGAGAAGCCACCACAATGAGAAGCCCATGCACCGCAACGAAGAGTAGCCCCCACTTGTCGCAAATAGAGAAAGCCCGTGCGCAGCAACAAAGACCCAATGCAGCAAAAAATACAATAAATAAATAAATAAATTTACAAAAAATAAAAAGAATCATATGTGTGTGTATCTTAAGTCTTTATATACATATAAAAATGTATCATATAAAATATTTTAAAAATAAAATAAAAACTTTAGACTTTATCATGCAGTAACAGGAAGCCATGTATGGGATAGAAACAGGGTTGTACTTCGGAAAGACCACTCTGGCTATAGTGTGGCAGAACTAATTGGAACAGGGCAAGGAGGGGTGAGGGGGAAAGAGTTAAGAGGCTACTGTTGTAGTGGACAGGCTACAGGTGTTGGTGACCTGAGCTGAGGTCCTGGCATGGGGATAGAGCTGACTGGGCAGATTTGAGAGATAGAATATATTCAAATTAGATACGGGAAAACAGGGAAAAGAAAGAATCAAGGATGGCACCTGATTTCTGGATTGGGTAGCTTACTGGGGTCAGTAGTAGTGTCACTTATCAGGGTAGAAAATACAAGACAAGTAGCTGGTTTGGGGAAGAAGATGATTTCGGTGTTAAGAGTTTGGAGCCTGAGGTATCTTTAAGACATGCAAGTGGAGATGCCAATTAGATAGATATAGGGAACTGAAGCACAAAAGAGAAGTCAGGAATGAAGTTATATTTGTGAATATATGAGCTAGGCCACGAGGAGCATGTAGAGTAAAAAAGCATAAGAACTAGAAGATAGCTTTTAGGAACACCTGTCTTAAGGACTTGGCAGAAGAAGAGAAGCTTAGAAAAAGTCTGAGAAGGAGTGGTCAGATAAGTAGAAGTAAAACAAGTAGAGGGCAGTGTAACAGAAACCAATAGAAGGGGGAATTTGAAGGAGGAAGGTCAAACGTCAACTGCACATGGGAGGTCAAACAAGATAGAACAAGGCTAAAAAGAGCACTTAGGATTTTATTACATGCAGGCCACTGGCTACCATGCTCAGGACATACTCAAGGGAGTCATGGTAGTTGGGTGGCTATGTTTGGGGGTGGGATTTTAGGGGCTGGGAGGAAAACCAGAATGCAGTGGGTTGAGAAGGAACTGGGAGACAGGCCAATGGAAACAGTAAATCTCGACTAGACCACTCTTGTGAGGAATTTGGCTGAGAAGGGAGTAAACAGACGTCAGAGAAAGGTTTTGCTGTTGCTGCTGCTGAGTGCCCCTGGAGTCGAAGTCAATATTTGGATTTTTTACTCATTGACTATGACATGGAATTTATATTGACTGCAAACTCTTTCTCTTGGGGAAATGAATCCTAGGGCAACACAGGAAGAAAACAGACTGGAACCATTTTCAAATTCACGAGTCTTTGTCCTTAATTTCCCAGAAGCCACTCAGTCCTGAAACGCCTTTGTCATCTCTCCCATGGGACCAAGGGATGCAATTTTGGTGATACTCCTTGCCTTCTCAGAGTTCCTGTGGTGAGTGAATAGATGAGCCCCCCGACAGTATTCTTGCTGCTACTGAGCTATTCCTAGCAATCTCCTTTCTCCTTCTGAGAGGATAAACTATTCAAAAGCATTGTTCTTGTTGTTAGTATTCAATTTTTTTGGAAAAATGAAAACACATTTTTCCTTACATTCCTGTATTACCTTAGGTTTCATTCCTCCAAGAGCAGGAATTCATGGTCAGCCTACATTCAAGGCCAGACTTGATGATTAGAAAGCAAAATATCTACTTCCATTCCAGAGCCCCGCAGAGGTTAAGTGTCCCTTTCATAACCCCAATTAGAAAACTATTTTTGAGTTAGGAGAATGCAAACATGTTTCTCATCAGCATATTAATCTCTTCTCCGATCTCTCTGTCAATTTTGACACCTTTCTTCATCTATATCCTAACTAGGCATAGCAATTAGCCCTCAATAAAGATTTGAAAAGTGCCAAATTCCAGGCTTTCTGAGATTTAGAGTTTAATTCTGATAATCAACTGAAAAAAATCTCCTTGCTTAGGGTTAACCTTCTCTATATATTTGAATTGCTGACCCATTTTTGTCTTAGGAACTTTAATATTAACAAAAGGAACAAGGGGCTTCCCTCGTGGCGCAGTGGTTGAGAGTCCGCCTGCCGATGCAGGGGACATGGTTCGTGCCCCGGTCTGGGAAGATCCCACATGCCGCTCCGCAACGGGAGAGGCCACAGCAGTGAGAGGCCCGCGTACCGCAAAAAAAAAAAGGAACAAAAATGGTTTCGCATTTCACTCCAAGCACGGACAGTTTACCCTATAAAAAATTCCTCATCTGGCCTGCTCCTCCCTATTTGTTAGGAAGTGGGATAATATATTTCTTCTCTGGCTTTTTCAAAGACTCTAAGCCCCTCTAGGTAGAGAGGAGGGGAGATGAGGGAGGGAGAGATTGATGGCACTCCAAGACAGCAATCCCTTTGTTTGGTAGTCTCAGAATGAATTTTCTGTCATCTTTCAAGTGTTTCCTACCCATGAAATTGACCATGCACACTCCAACTCCACTCTCCCCAAACTCCCAGGGCTGAGCTGGAGCACAGCTACTAGAGATAAGTGGCATCTCCAAGGCTACTGAATAGGCAAGCTGTTGAAAAGAGTCACGATTAGCTGGAAAGGCCTCTCGCCTGTCTGCCCACCTCGCTTTCAGACCTGGACATAGCATTGGTGCTTTCCACACAGCCCACAGCCCTGGTAGGCTTGTGCCTGGGCACTGGCCCTCTTCTTTGGAACAGCCTTTGCCTCTCCAAAAAAAAAAGAAAGGCACTTTTGAACTACCTTTCCCATCATATGATCAATATGACACCACCGTACAATCCATCACAGATGATGACACCCATGCGTACCAGTATGAATGGGGCATCGTGCAGTGCAGAATGTGGACCTGTGGCAAAGAGAGCCCATCTGCAGCTCACAAGGCATGGCTGATGTTGGCTCTGGTAGCAAAACCACTTCCCTGGATAGATAGGAAATTGCCACCACAGGAGATGTTAATATTTGTGAGCCTTACTAACAAGCTTGAATTCTAACATAAGGCAGTTCATTGTTATGCTGCAGAATGTGAAATCTCAATGCTTTCGCTATTCAAACTCATCTTATTTCACAACATGATTTACTGCAGCTCTAAGGAGCCAAGAGAAGGGAAAAATATAAGGGAGGGGACAGGAAAAAGATAGTTGGGAGTGGAAACACTGATGAGGCCAGCTTTGTGAGCAAATTTCATTGCCACTGATAATGTAACATTTAACTTCGATTAAAGCTCTGTCTTGTGGAATGTGTGCAGTGTCCTAAATACTGCTTCTTTAGCCCAGTCACTGATTTTTTGGTGGATTCCACCCTCCAAACCAGCACTGTGTTATGTGCAAACTTGGGGAGAAAAGGAGGAGGAAACCACCCCACAAGAGATATACTTTTGTCCAAAGACAGACTGGAAATGTTTGCCTTGCCAGGTTCAATTTCTCCTGTCAGAAATTTCCAAACAGATGGTGGAAGAATTGGCGTTAGACCAGACAGCTGGACAACCAACAATAGAAACTAATTGTCATAGAATTCTGCAAATGGTACCTATGCTAACACTCGACAAAACATAAGTTTTGTCAAGTATCCGGTGTTCTCTTCAGTGAAGAATAAGTTAAAAGAGCTAATTAGGCAAATGCTTCTAGAAAACACTAACTCGCTTCAGGAGGACTCTGTTTTAAATACACACCAAGGTGCATGTAGACAGTCTACCCTTCTCCAGGAGGCTGGCATGCCTGTTGATAGCTTCTACTTAGGATAAAAAGTGGCCTTGAAAAGTTACTCTGTGGTCATTACACTGAGATCATTTCTACCTCTGAAGCCCTGGTATCCTGCGATGATTCTGAGTCCAAAAAAAACAAAAACAAAAGCAAAACCAAAAAACCTAAGGAGTCAAAATACAGATTTTTCAAACTGAATAATGTGCTGAGAACTCATGTCTTCCTTAACGAAAGTTGTCAGAAGTCTGGATTTAGCCTGCAGTCAAGTTTAGTGAGTGGATCCCTCCACCTAAATCCCAAATGCCTATTTTCTTGTGGGTATACAATTGAGCTCAGGGAAGAAACTTCTGGTAGGTTAGGCAGCATTTCCAGAAGCTTTCCTGATATGGTCATGAGAAGAATCATGGTTAACTCCCAAGACAACGAGAAAAATTTTTGAGACAACTGTTTTTCAGATGTTGGAGAAAATAAAAGGCAAGTTTGCAGGGTGTTGCCTTTCTAGGACTTTTTTTTTTTAAAGCCGGACTCGGTTTACAAAGTAACGTCCATCTAGGTACTCAGATGGCAGGAAGCGGGGGATCAGAAACTTGTGTTTCTTGAGAGGGGCAACTAGATATAAAGTCCCATCTTTCCCAGTTGCCACCCTGTGAACAGAAGCAGCTTGGAATGTATCAACCTCTGTCTCTGGACTCTCCTGAAAGATTAACCCGAAATTGCCCTTCCCACTTTTGTGTCTCAAGATGTGACAAAGAAAACTCACTTGCGCCTCATTTGTCACCACAGACAGTTGACAGACACTTTGCCAGTGTCAGATTATTTCAGTATCTCTCTACTTGTACAAACTGGATCAAGGAGGCATCTTAGAGGGTGGCAAAGGAGAGGTCTCTAATCCTTGCATGGGGCCATTCTATGGCTGAATGGTCCATCCGACTGCACTGTCTCCATTGTCTGTATGTGTTGTACCTTTTACCCCTTACATTAAGATATGATTGTTCAGGAAGCACCATATTATAATCTGATCTCCATAGATAATCAGAAATGGGTAAGTCCTTTCTATTGACTGGTAAGTGTTTGTTATATGCTTTATTGGGATGATAATACTGTGTAACACAATTTAAGATGAAATGTATCAATAGTATATGCACAATGGGAAAGGAAGTGCAAAAAAACAAATTTTACTATAAGTATTTGGTGCCAACCTTATATACAAGTTATTTTTAAAATACAGTTTTGCATTTAAAAATAAGTTTATTTTCATTATGAGGAATTTTAGAACAATTAAGAGTATACTGCATTTCAGTGGGACTTTTATAACGGGCAGCCTTTGTACTACATACCTGATAACTTCCTTTTGAATAGCAGGATCAGAGCTACTGTGTTATTTGTCCCTGGTGAATGTAGCAGAAATAGAACCTGTGATACAAATGTTAATAACTCAACAGGAATCCCATCTGTTACAAAATCCTTTTGCTTTCTTGTCCACTTCTTAGAACTCTGCCACAGATCCATCAACTTCTTGTGACTAGCAGAGCACTCTGCTTTGATTACAGTAGTTTAACAGCGATGAAGGAGAGGGTACCTTTTTGTGTTTTTTCCACTCTTTCTAGGCCTGAACAAAAGCAGCCGGCTGTGCTAGTGAACACAGAGTCCTGCCTACCAAGGGGGAAGAGACCGCGGGAGTTATAGTGGTCAGGAAGACAGTGGCATCAAGGGACCACTGCTGCTGCCCGGAGATTCACCTGCAGTATTGGCAATCTCTAGTCGGCTGGGGGTTTCACAGTGAGTAAACAGCATCGCGGCAAAATAGAGGAAGTGGCTGAGACTTTAACTGGAATTGTACGGCTGAAATAATCTAAAACCAGCCAGGATGTACAAAACACTTATGATTTTGCCTCACGTTTGTTATCACAACCATTTCATGAGACTCACCAATAAGATCAAATCCTTCTTTACGGGTCTTAGCTGCCCTAACTCCCCCAGCAACCACAGAGGGGATATCTGGTCCACGTTGTGGAACACATTATAGTGAACACCAGATAACCCAGAAGAGGACGGAGACCTTCATTTGGTTCTCAGTTCTGCCACCTGCTTATTATGAGTTGATGGCCATGTGACTAAGAGCATGAATGTTGCCGTCAGAGAGTCCTGGGTTCAAATCCTAACTTGGCCACTTCCTCCTGGGAAAGTTGCTTACCTCCGAGTGCCATTTTTCTCATCTGATTTATGTAAATTCTCATGGGATTTTAAAGAAAAGATTAAGTTTTAGAAACTGTGAAAAACACTTAGCATGGTGGCACACACACACCAGGAACTCAATAAATGGGATTTGTTATCATGAATGAAAATAATATATTTTCTGTATCAACTGGGGTTAGTACTATTATTCTAATTCAGTATCATGCTTGAGGAAATTATAAATTCTTTCTTAAGAGGCAACACGCTGACCCATCTTTCCTCCTCTGGGAATCTGAAACCTCTAAGTAGAACAGAAGTCAAAGAGTTTGCAGGGATTCCAAAAACTGGTCTGTTGCTTCCAAAATAGCTTTCTAAAAATGCATACAACTGGGAATCACTGTCCAGAGAGTCCAACACAAAAGCAGACCAAGGAATCTCCATTTCAAAGATCTGCTAAGTGATTCTGACACACGACTAAGGACTGAAAACCACCGGTTGAGAATGTTCTTCCAAGGATTGCCAATGATGCCACATGAAGGACAATAGGCCATGTTAAGAAATGATGTAAACCCAGAAATGGACAGTGGTAAAGATGGCAGACAGTGAATGGGAGGCTGGCAAGATTCAGGAGAGGATGGAGATGGAAGACAGGTAGCTGGGTGGTGATCTGAGAAGTAAGCACCATCTGTCAGCTAGCCCGTTCAAGGTGCCAGAGATTCTGGATAGTTGGCAGAGCAGGATCAGCCAGACCAATCAGAGGGTTATTGTAAACTGAGGCTCATGAGATCAATTGTGCACAAACTTCCTCCAGAAACTAAAGGCCTTTAGAGGATGGCATTTTTGGATTCTCTTACTCAGCTAGCTTAGTCTTAAAGGGCCTCTATCCCTTTATTAATGACAGTCAAATATAGGTCCCAAAAGAGAGGGGGAAAAAAACCACACCATTGCAGAAGATGAGACAAGAGAGAAATCAACAGACTTGCTACTTTTTTGGTTTAGGAGAAGGAATCATTAAGCTTCTTTTACTTATACCTAAGACAACTGACTTTCCCCCTATCCGCATCCTGATAGTTAGAAATCACCCTATCAAACAGACTTCTCTGCATATCCACACTGTGAATTGCCCTTGGCAATTTTGCAGAGCCAAGTGCTAGGTTCAATAGTATCTATTCAATATTTAGAATGTATTCATTGAGTGGATCGTACGTATTGAGGTGGTGCTTATTTCTTTGTACACTAAAGGCTACTTTTGTGGGATAGTTCTGTTTTCTACATAGCGCATAGTCGATATCTTGTGTTGATTGAAGCTAAGACTACACAGGGCCACTTGATCAACTGTGTTTTAAGAATTAATCAATCAGTGGTTATTATCTTGTGCTATACACAACCTGAGCCTGTATCTGTGCTCAAAGCCTGACTTGACCACTTACTATGTGGTTTCTGGTATGTCCCAGAGCTTTAACTCTAGTTGAACACCTGAACTACCATGAAACTCTATTTTACTTATATCCAGAGTGAGGGCTCATACTTTCCGTGGCAATGGGTTGTGTCAAAATTGTTTGGTGGACTAACATATCCCACACCATCCAATTGACTTCATCTCCATCACCACCACCCTAACATAAGCCATCATCTCTCACCATCTCTCATCTAAACTACAATAGCCATTAAACTGGTCACTCACTATGCACTTGTGTCCCCTCTCAAAATCTGATCGTCATATACCAGGCAGAGTCATCTTTTCTAAATGCAGAGCTGATCATGTCAACTTACTTTCCCTCCTTCTAGAGCCTGTGCTTTAAAAGCTTCCCATAGTTTTCAAAGACAAAACTCCTTACTATGGCCTTCAATACCCCGCAGGTTTCCTGTGCTTACCTCTCCCTCAAATTTCCTCCTGCATCTTGATTTTCCTAACAATCTGAGCATCAGCTACTTTTAAGATTTTAGTTCCTGCTAATTGCGGCCATGATTTAGGGTGTAGATACAGTTTCATGCTCATTCCTAACACTGGGCATTTGCACGTGTTATTCCTTGTGTCTTTCATTTTTAGTAGTTACCATATTGTACTGTTATGTGCTTATTTTTATGATAATTTGGATGACATCTGTATTCCCAACTAGAGTGTAAGTTTCACACATGTCAAGACTGTTTCTGTACCTCTGGGACCTAGCACAGTGCCTGGTACCTAATATACAGTCCATAAATACTTGCTAAGTGAACAAATGAAGACTCTGTATATAATCAACACCCATTTCCTTGTTAATCTTTCTCCTCCAACTTGCTACAACTTCAGCACATACCTAAGCAACCAGTGCTTGCAGGGAGGTCCATAGTCCACACCCATCTGGACAGATCCTCTGTGGGCATAATTCCATCTTCCAGACCTCCCTGGCCTCAAATGAGAATGTACTCATTTGATGCCCTATCTCCTTAATATTCTAGTCTTGAAGAATCAGAGTAACTCTTCAAGAGTAATGCTTAACCTGTATCCAAGCTTCCAGAGATCATGTCTTAAATAAATTCTCTTTTTATGTGAGCTGGACTTCCTATGAAATGGAGGGTGGTGGGAAGGCATGGGATGGGGCTGTGTCATAGAACCTATCAGAAGCTATGGATCCTTTCTCTGTGTGGATCTTCAAACACACACAGACACACACAATTTTATATACACTTTTAGGGGATCATAGGGCATCTCTACCCATGGAGAACTGGACTATTGGAGAATTTAATTTTAGGCTATGTTGTTGCTAAACCAGAAACCTAGCTTTGGATATTCATAATTATTGAAGTTGGGTGATGGAGACAAGGGAGTTCAATATACTATTATCTCTACTTTGTATATGTTTGAAATTTTCCATTATAAAGAGTCAAAAAGCTAAAGTGTCAGTCCAGCTTTTTTTAAAAGAGAAGAAAACAGAAGCATGATTTTTGTAAAGAAATATTTGACACCTCAAGACTTCTTTTTTTTTTTTTTTCTTTTTGCGGTACGCGGGCCTCTCACTGTTGTGGCCTCTCCCGTTGCGGAGCACAGGCTCCGGACGCGCAGGCTCAGCGGCCATGGCTCACGGGCCCAGCCGCTCCGCGGCATGTGGGATCTTCCCGGACCGGGGCACGAACCCGTGTGCCCTGCATCGGCAGGCAGACTCTCAACCACTGTGCCACCAGGGAAGCCCCCTCAAGACTTCTTTGAGTGGGAAATTGATCTTCCCATTCACCCAGGCTTAAAAGTTTAGCATCAACTTCAAATCCTCCATCTCTCTGGGCCCCTCAGTTAATCAGCTGCCAAATCTCGCTAATTCTATCCCGGTAGCTCTTGCACTGCCTCTCACCTCTCCATCCTCCCTGACACTGCGATTGTTCTACATTTCATTATGTCTCATCAAATCCACTGTAGAAAAATCTACTAACCTTGGATGCCAAACTTCCCTCCCAAACCTTTCACTGATCCCTCTCACTGGAAGTGACCTTTTTCCTCCTCTGGACATCATGAAGCTGATCTCAGTCTTCCTCCAAGTATATCAATTCATGTTCAAAGTCTGTGTGTACATACCTTTACGGTTCTTAACCTATTTTGAGTTACAGACCTTTTGAGAATCTGATGAACATTACAAACTCTCTTCCCATGTCACCTGCCACTCCCCCAGAAAAATGCATGTAATATCCCAATCCAAACACACATATACTTTTGTTTACAATTCTAAGAGCTCTATGCATCCCCGCCCCCCCCCACAAAGATTCCCCAGTTTTCAGATGCAGAGCACCCCACACCCCACCCCAGGTAATAAGCACTCTAATTAGAAATATTTCAGGGTCACACAATGCCTTACTCACAGGCTCAGATTGTGAGTGGCTCCATACCAACATTCTCTTTATATATCAACCCTCTTACTTTTACATTTCTTCCCCCTTGAAGCACAAATGAAGTATTTATCTAATCTGGATTGGCAGCCAATGAATTTTCGTGATGACCACAAAAGGAACAAAGAAATGAGTCACAAAAAGGCAGCAACTTCTCTTGTTTCTCTTCTTTCCCACCCCCTTAAAACCCTATCTGAAAGTGATCACTCCTTTCTTCTGGACTGCATTGGACTGAACACTTTTTCCTCCAGATTACACTAAATTGATCCTATGAAATCACTGTTAATCTACTATTTTTGACCTACAAAAATGGCAATATTGTATGGTCCAAACTCATTCTCATTTTTTTAAGAAATCTCTTTACTGGAGTGTGAGATTTTGAGGTCAGGCATGGCTGTTCTCCTCCCCACCTCAGATCCTGCATACAGTTGGTGCTCAGTGAGTATTTATAGAATGAATGATGTCTACTTATTAAGATGTCTCAAATTAAAATAAGACCTTTCACTTAAGGAAATGTTGGTGAATGGAATTTGAGTAAGGGTGTTTGACAACCCTTGACCCTTTTGGGAACCCCTTCATTGGAAAGATTTTTTTAAAGATTTTATAAAAAATGTCAACAAAATATGCACTTACCACTTTTAGGTAATATAATGAAGACCCTGCTGGAGAAAGCAAAGAGGTGTTCCCTGCTGAGAAAATTGCATGCTTTACCACACAAATAATCCAACTCTGTATAAACTAGAGACAAGGAAGCACAAACTGCAGCCAAAATTCCTCCCCTGTCCCTTGAATAGAAGTTCACACTGTCAGAGGCTTCTGAAATAAACTTTTAGCAGCTACTGAAGCAAAGGTATCTTGACTGGTATTTCTATCTTAAAAAAAAGAACATCTACTAAGTAGCAGTACTTCCATGAAGAAGGTGAACCCTTTGTGAACCTAGCAGAGACCTGGTTGAATGTGCCCACATAAAAATTACCTAAAATTTTACAAAACACAAAATACATGGTTTTGTTTGGTGGGGGGGAGGGAAGAGTGGACTTTGCAAGAAGACAATATATCTTTACAAAGAAATTTATACACATGGCAAATTTTGCTTTTTAGCACATTGGAGGAAGTGGTGTTTGCAAGGAGAAATAGTATTTGCTCCTAGAATCAATGACCTGAACCATTTTTTAAAATTCAAGATTAAAGTATTTTAAAATTTTGTTTCTTCACTGACAAAATGATGAAGAATATTCTCCCCAGTACTACATTACAGATTTGGGTGTTGTACTAAAAAGACTGATTTCATGAACCACAAGATATACCATACTTTTAATTGGCACAAAATTTGTATTCAGCAAAATGAACAAATCTTAAGTGGACAAGTCAATGATGCTTGATAAATTTATGCACTCAGGTAACCACCACCCTAATCAAGAGAGAGAGCATTTCCATCATCTCAGAAAGTGCTCTTGTGCCTCCTTCTAGTTATATTTCTACCCCACTTTAAAAACAGCTGTTTTGATTTCTATCAGCATAGATTAGTTTTGTCAGTTCTAGAACTTCATAAAGTGAGTCATATAGTATTTATTCTTTTGCGTCTGGCTTCTTTTGGTCAACGCAGTGTTTGTGAGATTCACTAAGTCGTTCCATGCATTAATTATTCTTTTTTATTGCTGAGCAGTATTCCACTGTATGATTACTCCACAATTCATTCATTCATCAACTGATGGCCATTTGGGTTGATTCCACATTTGACTATTATGAATATTATTTTCTTAGTGATTTCTCTGAGAATTACAGTGAACGATTTATAATAATCTAGTTAGGATTACTACCAACTTGATTTCAATAGGATATAAAAACTTTGCTCCTATATAGCTCTCTCTTCCCCTTTATTGTTATTACAAATTACATTTTTTAACTTCTGTGTCCATCAGTGTAGATTTATAATGACTGTTTTACATGGTTGTCTTTTAAATAAGAAAAAGGAGGAATAAAAAAATTTAAAAATTATTAATACTGACTTTTATATTAACCTGTGTAGTTAGCTTTACCAGTGTTCTTTATTTCTTCATGTAGATTCAAGTTACTCTCTAGTCTCCTCTTATTGTAGACTGAATGAGTCCCTTTAGCATGTCTTTGAGGTATGTCTACTAGTGACAAACTCGCTTAGGTTTTCTGGTTTATCTTTATGAAGATAGTTGTACTGGATGAGAATGCTTAGTTAACAATTGTGATTTTTTCTTTCAGCACTTTGAATATGTCATCCCACTGTTTCTGGCCTTAATAGTTTCTGATGAGGATTTACCTGTTAATCTCATTCAGGAACACTTGTACATGATGAGTTGTTTTTTTCTTGCTGCTTTCAAAATCTCTCTAAGGTTTTGGCTTTTGACAGTTTTATTATAATGTGTTTACTGTGGATATTGTTAGGTTTATCCTACTTGGAGTTCATTGACCTTTTTGGATGTGTAGATTGATGTTTTTCATCAAATTGGGGAAGTTTTCAGCCATTATTTCTTCAAATATTCTTTCTGCCCCTTTCTTTCTCTCCTTCTGGGCCTCCCACTATGCATATGTTGGTATGGTTGGTGTTTTCCTACAGTTGTCTTAGGCTCTTTTTATTTCATTTTTCTTCATTTTTTTTTCTTTTGGTTCCTCAGACTAGATAACCTCAATTGAACTCATATGTCAGGTTACATTTTCTCGTGAGTGCCTCTAGTGAATTTTTCATTTCAGTTATTGTACAATTTAACCCCAGAATTTCTATATGTTTCTCTTTATAATTTCTATCTCTTGACTGAGATTCTCTATTTCATGAGATGTTGTTCTCAGAGTTTCCTTCAGATTTTTTGTATGTGATTTCCTTTAGCTCTATAAACATATTTAAAATAGTTAAAGTCTTTGTGTAGTAAGTCCTATATCTAGGCTTCCTCAAGGACAGTTTCTATTGATTGCCCTTTCCCCTATGTATTGGCTATACTTTCTTGTTTCTTTGCATGCCTCATAATTTTTGTTGTTGAAAACTGGACATTTTGAAAATTATAAAGTGGCAACTCCAGAAATTAGATTCCTCCCTCCCCAGGGATTGTTGGTGCTGCTTGTTGTAGTAGTAATTGTTTGTTTGTTTGTTAGAGACTTTTCTGAACTAATTCTGTAAAGTGTGTATTCTTTGTTGTACATGGCCACTGAAGTCTCTGTTCCTTCAGGTTAGTGGTCAACCAGTGATTGTACAAAAATTTCTTTAAGGGCTGGAAGTAAAAAAAATCTCCTAGTCTTTGCAGATGGGCACTGTGTGTGTGTATGTTTCGGAATATGCCCTCAACTCTCAGCCAGGCAATTTACAACTCTGCCTTATCTTTCACTTCCTGTTTGTACAGAGCCTGAAAGTCAGACAGAGGGGAGAGCTGAGGGCTTTCTCAGGCCTTTTATGAGCATATACACAGCCCTTTGTGGATTTGTTTATTTCTCCCTTTAGTTATGTCAGCTTTAGCTGAAGCAATATTTTTAGCTACAAAAACAAATTTAGTTGTCATGTCTTTCCTATATAGTAACACTTTTACAGTATGAAATATCCCTCTTTATCTCAAATTATACTTGTTAGTCTAATAATAACAAAGACATACAAGCTTTCTTATGTTTATTGTTTGTACCATATAACTTTTTCTATACTTTTATTTTCAACCTCTCTGTGTCATAATATCAAAACACAATGCCTGTAATAGCATAGATAAAGTCACTTAAAAAAACAGTCTGGGCTTCCCTGGTGGCACAGTGGTTGAGAGTCCGCCTGCCGATGCAGGGGATACCGGTTCGTGCCCCGGTCCGCGAAGATCCCACATGCCACGGAGCGGCTGGGCCCGTGAGTTATGGCTGCTGAGCCTGCGCATCCGGAGCCTGTGCTCCGCAACGGGAGAGGCCACAACGGTGAGAGGCCCGCGTACCGCAAAAAAAAAAAAAAAAAAAAAGCAGTCGGTAAATCTTGGCCTTTCAGTTGGAGAGATTAGCCTACTTATATGTAAAATAGTTTATTGATATGGTTGGGTTTATTTTGCTTTTCAATTTGTTTTCTACCATTCCCATTTGAGATTTTGTTTCTCTATTTCTCCTTTCCTGTCTTCTTTTGGGTTAATTAATTTTTTTAAGTTTTCCATTTAAGTTCCTCTTATAGCTTTTAACTTTGACTTTTTGTATTACTTTTAGTGTGTGCTTTAGGAATTACAACATGTATCCTTAATATTTCAAAGTCTACTTAGAGTTAATAATATAAAAAGAGTAATTTTCAAGATGTTCTATGTACTTTGTTTTTGGGAAATTTGATTATCTAGAGCCTTGGGTTTTTGTTTTATGTATTTATACTTCTTGGGGGTTCACTAAGCTTCTTAATCTTCTTAAATTAGTATATTGATGCTTTTCATCACATTTGGAAAATTTTCAGGATTTTGACTTCAAATGCTTTTTTTGCTCCATTCTATCTGTCCTCTCCTTCTGGGAATCCAAATACATATATGTTAGATGGCACAGTGTTATTTGCTTGAGGTATTAGATCAGGAATAGGCAAACTATTGCTTCCTGGACAAATCTGGCCTGTTTTTATAGGGCCCTCTAGCTAAAAATGGGAACTGAGAATGTTTTTTATATTTGTAAAAGTTTATATAAAGCAAAAAGGAAAACAAAGAGGACTGTGCAACAGAGACTGTATTATAAAGACATAATTATTTACTGCACTATCTGGTCCTTTACACAAAAACATTCCTGTCTCCTGTGTTAAGGATGGAGTTTGTGATTGCTATAGTGATTGGAATTTGAGGGGGGCAATCTTTTTTTTTTTTTAACATCTTTATTGGAGTAAAATTGCTTTACAATGGTGTGTTAGTTTCTGCTTTATAACAAAGTGAATAAGTTATACATATACATATGTTCCCATATCTCTTCCCCCTTGCGTCTCCCTCCCTCCCACCCTCCCTATCCCACCCCTCTAGGTGGTCACAAAGCACTGAGCTGATCTCCCTGTGCTATGCAGCTGCTTCCCACTAGCTATCTATTTTATGTTTGGTAGTGGGTATATGTCCATGCCACTCTCTCATTTTCTCACAGCTTACCCTTCCCCCTCCCCCTATCTTCAAGTCCATTGTCTAGTAGGTCTGTGTCTTTATTCCCATCTTACCCCTAGGTTCTTCATGACTTTTCTGTTTTTTTTCTTAGATTCCATATATATGTGTCAGCATATGGTACTTGTTTTTCTCTTTCTGACTTACTTCACTCTGTATGACAGACTCTAGGTCTATCCACCTCACTACAAATAACTCAGTTTCGTTTCTTTCTATGGTCGAGTAATATTCCATTGTATATATGTGCCACATCTTCTTTATCCATTCATCTGTCGATGGACACTTTGGTTGCTTCCATCTCCTGGCTATTGTAAATAGAGCTTCAATGAGCATTTTGGTACATGACTCTTTTTGAATTATGGTTTTCTCAGGGTATATGCCCAGTAGTGGGATTGCTGGGTCGTATGGTAATTCTATTTTTAGATTTTAAGGAACTTCCAAACTGTTCTCCATAGTGGCTGTATCAATTTACATTCCCACCAACAGTGCAAGAGGGTTCCCTTTTCTCCACACCCTCTCCAACATTTATTGTTTCTAGATATTTTGATGATGGACATTCTGTCCAGTGTGAGATGATATCCCATTGTAGTTTTGATTTGCATTTCTCTAATGATTAATGATGTTGAGCATTCTTTCATGTGTATGTTGGCAATCTGTATATCTTCTTTGGAGAAATGTCTATTTAGGTCTTCTGCCCATTTTTGTATTGGGTTGTTTGTTTTTTTGTTATTGAGCTGCATGAGCTGCTTGTAAATTTTGGAGATGAATCCTTTGTCAGTTGCTTCATTTGCAAATATTTTCTCCCATTCTGAGGGTTGTCTTTTGCTCTTGCTTCTGGTTTCCTTTGCTGTGCAAAAGCTTTGAAGTTTCATTATATCCCATTTGTTTATTTTTGTTTTTATTTTCATTTCTCTAGGAGGTGGGTCAAAAAGGATCTTGCTGTGATTTATGTCATAGAGTGTTCTGCCTATGTTTTCCTCTAAGAGCTTGATAGTTTCTGGCCCTATATTTAGGTCTTTAATCGATTTTGAGTTTATTTTTGTCTATGGTCTTAGGGAGTGTTCTGATTTCACACTTTTACATGTACCTGTCAAGTTTTCCCAGCACCATTTATTGAAGAGGCTGGCTTTTCTCCACTGTATATTCTTGCCTCCTTTATCAAAGATAAGGTGACGATATGTGCGTGGGTTTATCTCTGGGTTTTCTATCCTGTTCCATTGATTTATCTTACTGTTTTTGTGCCAGTACCATACTGTTTTGATTACTGTAGCTTTGTAGTATAGTCTGAAGTCAGGGAGCCTGATTCCTCCAGCTCCATTTTACGTTCTCAAGATTGCTTTGGCTATTCGGGGCCTTTTGTGTTTCCATACACATTGTGAAATTTTTTGTTCTAGTTCTGTGAAAAATGCCAGTGGTAGTTTGACAGGGATTGCATTGAATCTGTAGATTGCTTTGTGTAATACAGTTATTTTCACAATGTTAAATTCTTCCAAGCCAAGAACATGGTATATCTCTCCATCTATTTGTATCATCTTTAATTTCTTTCATCAATGTCTTATAATTTTCTGCATACAGGTCTTCTGTCTCCTTAGGTAGGTTTATTCCTAGATATTTCATTCTTTTTGTTGCAATGGTAAATGGGAGTGTTTTCTTCATTTCACTTTCAGATTTTTCATCATTAGTGTATAGGAATGCCAGAGATTTCTGTGCATTAATTTTGTATTCTGCTACTTTACCAAATTCATTGATTAACTCTTGTAGTTTTCTGGTATCATCTTTAGGATTCTCTATGGATAGTAGCATGTCATCTGCAAACAGTGACAGCTTTACTTCTTTTCCGATTTGGTTTACTTTTATTTCTTTTTCTTCTCTGATTGCTGTGCCTAAAACTTGCAAAACTATGTTGAATAATAGTGGTGAGAGTGGGCAACCTTGTCTTGTTCCTGATCTTATAGTGGAAATGGTTTCAGCTTTTCATCATTGAGGATGAGGTTGGCTATGGGGTTGTCATATATGGCCTTTATTATGCTGAGGAAAGTTCCCTCTATGTCTACTTTCTGCCGGGTTTTTATCATAAATGGGTCTTGAATTTTGTTGAAAGCTTTCTCTGCATCTATTGAGATGATCATATGGTTTTTCTCCTTCAAGTTGTTAATATGGTGTATCATGTTGATTGATTTGTGTGTATTGAAGAATCCTTGCATTCCTGGGATAAACCCCACTTGATCATGTTGTATGATCCTTTTAATGTGCTGTTGGATTCTGTTTGCTAGTATTTTGTTGAGGATTTTTGCATCTATGTCCATCAGTGATATTGGCCTATGGGTTTCTTTCTTTGTGACATCTTTGTCTGGTTTTGGTATCAGGGTGATTGTGGCCACGTAGAATGAGTTTGGGAGTGTTCCTCCCTCTGCTATATTTTGGAAGAGTTTGGGAAGGATAGGTGTTAGCTCTTCTCTAAATGTTTGATAGAATTTGCCTGTGAAGCCATCTGGTCCTGGGCTTTTGTTTGTTGGAAGATTTTTCATCACAGTTTCAACTTCAGTGCTTATGATTGGTCTGTTCATATTTTCTATTTCTTCCTGGTTCAGTCTCAGAACGTTGTGCATTTCTAAGAATTTGTCCATTTCTTCCAGGTTGTCCATTTTATTGGCATAGAGTTGCTTGTAGTAATCTCTCATGATCCTTTGTATTTCTGCAGTGTCAGTTGTTACTTCTCCTTTTCCATTTCTAATTCTATTGATTTGAGTCCTCTCCCTTTTTTTCTTGATGAGTCTGGCTAATGGTTTCTCAATTTTCTTTACCTTCTCAAAGAACCAGCTTTTAGTTTTATTGATCTTTGCTATCGTTTCCTTCATTTCTTTTTCATTTATTTCTGATCTGATCTTTATGATTTCTTTACTTCTCCTAACTTTGGGGTTTTTTGTTCTTCTGCCTCTAATTGCTTTAGGTTCAAGGTTAGGTTGTTTATTTGAGATGTTTCCTGTTTCTTAAGGTAGGATTGTATTGCTATAAACTTCCCTCTTAGAACTGCTTTTGCTGCATCCCATAGGATTTGGGTCGTCGTGCCTCCCTTGTTACTTGTTTCTAGGTATTTTTTAATTTCCTTTTTCATTTCTTCAGTGATCTCTTGGTTACTAAGTAGTGTATTCTTTAGCCTCCATGTGTTTGTATTTTTTACAGATCTTTTCCTGTAATTGATATCTAGTCTCATAGAGTTGTGGTCAGAAAAGATACTTGATATGATTTGAATTTTCTTAAATTTACCAAGCCTTGATTTGTGACCCAAGATATGATCTATGTGGGAGAATGTTCCATGAGCACTTGAGAAAAATGTGTATTCTGTTGTTTGTGGATGGAGTGTCCTATAAATATCAATTAAGTCCATCTTGTTTAATGTATCATTTAAAGCTTGTGTTTCCTTATTTATTTTCATTTTGGATGATCTGTCCATTGGTGAAAGTGGGGTGTTAAATTCCCCTAGTATGATTGTGTTATTGTTGATTTCCCCTTTTATGGCTGTTAACATTTGCCTTATGTATTGAGGTGCTCCTATGTTGGGTGCATAAATATTTACAATTGTTATTTCTTCTTCTTAGATTGATCCCTTGATCATTATGTAGTGTCCTTTTTTGTCTCTTGTAATAGTCTTCATTTTAAGGTCTATTTTGTCTGATATGAGAATTGCTACTCCAGCTTTCTTTTGATTTCCATTTGCATGGAATATCTTTTTCCATCCCCACATTTTCAGTCTGTATGTGTCTCTTGGTCTGAAGTGGGTCTCTTGTAGAAAGCATATATACTGGTGTTTTTTTGTTTTGTTTTTTTGTATCCATTCAGCCAGTCTGTGTCTTTTGGTAGGAGCATTTAATCCATTTACATTTAAGGTAATTATCAATATGTATATTCCTATTACCATTTTTTTAATTGTTTTGAGTTTGTTATTGTAGGTCTTTTCCTTCTCTTGTGTTTCTTGCCTAGAGAAGTTCCTTTAGCATTTGTTGTAAAGCTGGTGTGGTGGTGCTGAGCTCTCTCAGCTTTTTCTTGTCTGTAAAGGTTTTAATTTCTCCATCAAATCTGAATGAGATCCTTGCTGGGTAGAGTAATCTTGGTTGTAGATTTTTCCCCTTCATCATTTTAAATACATCCTGCCACTCACTTCTTGCTTGCAGAGTTTCTGCTGAAATATCAGCTGTTAACCATATGGGGATTCCCTTGTGTGTTATTTGGGTTTTTTTCCCTTGCTGCTTTTAATATGTTTTCTTTGTATTCAATTTTTGATAGTTTGATTAATATTTGTCTTGGCATGTTTCTCCTTGGATTTATCCTGTATGGGACTCTCTGTGCTTCCTGGACTTGATTAACTATTTCCTTTCCCATATTAGGGAAGTTTTCAACTATAATCTCTTCAAATATTTTCTCAGTCCCTTTCTTTTTCTCTTCTTCTGGGACTCCTATAATTCGAATGTTGGTGTGTTTAATGTTGTCCCAGAGGTCTCTGATACTGTCCTCAATTCTTTTCATTCTTTTTTCTTTATTCTGCCCTGCAGTAGTTATTTCCACTATTTTATCTCCCAAGTCACTTATCTGTTCTTCTGCCTCAGTTATTCTGCTATTGATCCCTTCTAGAGTATTTCTAATTTCATTTATTGTGTTGTTTACCATTGCTTGTTTCCTCTTTAGTTCTTCTAGGTCCTTGTTAAATGTTTCTTGCATTTTCTCTATTCTATTTCCAAGGTTTGGGATCATCTTTACTGTCATTATTCTGAATTCTTTTTCAGGTAAACTGCCTATTTCCTCTTCATTTGTTAGGTCTAGTGGGTTTTTACCTTGCTCCTTCATCTGCTGTGTGTTTTTCTGTCTTTTCATTTTGCTTATCTTACTGTGTTTGGTGTCTCCTTTTTGCAGGCTGCAGGTTCGTAGTTCCTGTTGTTTTTGGTGTCTGTCCCCAGTGGCTAAGGTTGGTTCAGTGGGTTGTGTAGGCTTCCTGGTGGAGGGGACTAGTGCCTGTGTTCTGGTGGATGAGGGTGGATCTTGTCTTTCTCGTGGGCAGGTCATCGTCTGGTGGTTTGTTTTTGGGTGTCTGTGGCCTTATTATGATTTTAGGCAGCCTCTCTGCTAATGGATGGGCCTGTGTTCTTGTCTTGCTAGTTGTTTGGCATAGGGTGTCCAGCACTGTAGCTTGCTGGTCGTTGAGTGAAGCTGGGTCTTGGTGTTGAGATGGAGATCTCTGGGAGATTTTCATCGTTTGATATTATGTGGAGCTGGGAGGTCTCTTGTGGACCAGTGTCCTGAAGTTTGTTCTCCCACCTCAGAGGCACAGCACTGACTCCTGGTTCGAGCACCAAGAGCCTTTCATCCACACAGCTCAGAATAAAAGGGAGAAAAAAATGAAAGAAAGAAAGAAAGAAAGAAAGAAAGAAAGAAAGAAAGAAAGAAAGAAAGAAAGAAAGAAAGATCAAATAAAATAAAGTAAGATAAAATAAAGTTATTAAAATAAAAAATAATTTTATGAAAAAAAAATTTTTTAAGTAAAAGAAAAAAGAAGGATGGAGAGAACCCTAGGACAAATGGTGAAAGCAACGCTATACAGACAAAATGTCACAGAGAAGCATACACATACACACTCACAAAAAGAGGAAAAGGGGAAAAAATAATATATCTTGCTCCGAAAGTCCACCTCCTCAATTTGGGATGATTCGTTGTCTATTCAGGTATTCCACAGATGCAGGGTACATCAAGTTGATTGTGGAGATTTAATCCGCTGCTTCTGAGGCTGCTAGGAGAAATTTCCCTTTCTCTTCTTTGTTCACACAGCTCCTGGGGTTCAGCTTTGGATTTGGCCCCGCCTCTCCGTGTAGCTTGCCTGAGGGCGTCTGTTCTTCGCTCAGACAGGACGGGGTTAAAGGAGCCGCTGATTCAGGGGCTCTGGCTCACTTAGGCCGGGGGAGGGAGGGGTACGGATGCAGGGCAAGCCTGCGGCAGCAGAGGCCAGCGTGACATTGCAACAGCCTGATGTGTGCCGTGTGTTCTCCCAGGGAAGTTGTCCCTGGATCACGGGACCCTGGCAGTGGCGGGCTGTACAGGCTCTTGGGAGTGGAGGTGTGGATAGTGACCTGTGCTTGCATACAGGCTTTTTGGTGGCAGCAGCAGCAGCCTTAGCGTCTCATGCCCGTCTCTGGAGTCCGCGCTGATAGCCGTGGCTCGCGCCCATCTCTGGAGCTCCTTTAAGCAGCGCTCTTAATTCCCTCTCCTCGCGCACCAGGAAACAAAGAGGGAAGAAAAATTGTCTTGCCTCTTCCGCAGGTCCAGACTTTTTCTCAGACTCCCTCCCGGCTAGCCGTGTCACCCTAGCGAGGGGGGCAATCTTGAAAAGAGGAAACCATACATGGGTGGAGCTTGCAAATCTGCTTATCAACTCTCCTCTACCTCCATGATGCTCAGGCTGGGAATTGGTCTCAGGGGAAAAGATGTATGAAGGTGGTCCTCAAACAATATGACTTCCTTTCTTCAAGGGTCAAAAAACCCCACAAATTCTGAAGGCTTTGTTTACTCTCCAGTTCCTTCAAATAGCAGTTATGTTTATGTTTTCTTTTCCAGAGTTTATAATTGTTATGTATGGGAGTTTTAGTTGATATAAGCCAGTCTTCCATCACCAGAACTTGCCAGACTGATGTTTAATAGCATATGAATTATAATAAAGCAATGATCAAATGGGAAAATTGATGGACATTAACACTTAACACTCAGTTTGTTTACCCACGTGTTTTATTATAGATTCTGGGCTACACCTTCTCACCTTACCAAAGGGAGCATCTTCGAATTTGCACAAGTGTCTATGTAGTAAAACTATAAAAATCATCAGGATGAGGCTATGCCCCAAATATTCATATTTAGTAATTCTACCTTCAAGTCATAGAATCAGAAAGTTGGAATGGACCTCAGAAGATACACCCAATATAGAAATCTACCTCACAACATCCCAGATAGGTAGGCATTCAGACTCTGATTAAACTCCAAGAATTAAAAGCATTACACTTTTTATATTTTCTATAATATATCAATGTCCTTTGATTCCAAATACTTCTTCCACATTACGAGGTGGCTTACGTAATTAGACTCAAGTTTTAACAACTGCTGACTTGTGAATCAAAGCCAGTCTTTTCCCACCTCTGTTGGAATTAGGTTAGTTCTCACCCATGGACTATAGAAACAGCTTAAAAAAAAAGTGAATGGTGCCCAGAAATTCATGTACATGTTTGAGGGCTGTTCTAAGTTCCTAGCTAAATCCCTCCAGGTAATCTTTACTTTTTTAAATTAAAAAAATATATTTATTTATTTATATTTTTGGCTGCATCGGGTCTTAGTTGCAGCACCAGGATCTTTCATTGTGGCACATGGGCTTCTCTCTAGTTGTGGTGCGTGTGCTCCAGAGTGCACAGGCACAGTAGTTGCAGCACACGGGCTCTCTGGTTGTGACGTGGGGGCTCCAGAGCATGTGGGCTCTGTAGCTGTGGCATGTGGGCTCTCTAGTTGTGTCACGTGGGCTCAGTAGTTGCAGCACGTGGCCTTAGTTGTCCCACATGGGGTGTTAGTTCCCTGACCAGGGGTCGGACCCACATCCCCTGCATTGGAAGGTGGATTCTTAACCACCTTCCATGTAATCTTTAGACTGAGGAAGCAACTCACACTGGATGCCCAGGGAAGGCAACAGAAGCATTATTTTCCTGATGTACCTTTCTCCGGTTTAACAATCGGCTGAAGCACTTGTGACATGTGGGAAGCCAGAGATATCCACTTATAAAGACATTCTACAATAGACATACCAATTAAGGTGTGGAAAATGCACTCTTCAAAGACGTTTGCAAGATAGCTCTGATCTTCCTTTTCAGCCAACTGAGTTTGTAATACACGAAAGAGACTCAAATTAAAATAAATATTTCCAACATGAATTGGTCCTTTCAGTGGAAACCTTTTAACCACTTGACAAGATGCAGGCCATGAACTTTATTTATCCTGCATTTCTATCTACGTACTGCTACCCATATAATTTAATGGGGCAAAATGGCCATCAAGTAATAATTTGTGGCCATAATTTCATGTACAGGTTCATGCTGTTGCTCTGGTATTATAATTTTACAGATAAATAAACACTACATCTTAATATTTGTTCTCTAATTTCATTGCAAGATATAGGGAAGTCATTAGTCATATGAAGATTTATAGCTTGAAAATAGTTTCCAGCTAAGGCAGTTTATCACCCATAAGAAATATAGGGAAGCATATGAACTATTTTTATCTGTGTTAATTACCATGCTATCTTATTTCCACTTTCCACTTATGTACTTCAAAGATTTGCTTTGCTTGTCCACAGTCTCACTCTATTTTCTGTATCTACAGATATCTCAGGGATATTCAGGCCCTATATCCTTCAAGTGAGAAATTCAAAGATAAGAGAGTCTAGTCTTTGGTTAAAAAGAAAACACCTAACTCATATTTTTGAGGTGGGGGAGATAGAATTCAATCATAGATCTTAGATTTAAAATACCCTAAATGTACCGTTTCTAGGTTATATACCAGGTAAACTTTTATGCTTCTTAAGTTTCTCTTCTTTCCAAAAGGTGTGTGTGTGTGTGTGTGTGTGTGTGTGTGTGTGTGTGTGAGAGAGAGAGAGAGAGAGAGAAACAGAGTGCTAGCAAGAGAGGTTTTTGTGTCTTGCTAAATACCATATTTTACGTATAAATGCTAAAACCATAAATGTCTCTTATAAATTATTTTTCTAAAGTGGGAGGAAATCAGGTTGACTTGAAGTTGTATGTGCATGTAAGTGTGTGTGTCAGGGCCAGATCAAATAGGTATTTGAACCATTTCTTTTATAAGTGCCATCTGCAAAACCCATACGATGCTTTGCAAATGAAAGAGAACAAATTAACACTCCTGCTCTTCAAGAATCAAACCACTCCTCATAGCACTACTTTAACAAGCCTTTGTTTGCATTTCAAGATGGGAGGTGGGGGAAGGGAGTAGGTTCCCGATCCCAATGGCCACCACCAAAAGAAATAAAATTATTTTAACAATTACCAAAATACTGCATCTTTTAAATTTGTTCTCAATGCTCAGTTTCACACTGACTTGGCTCCACTGCTAGAACTTTGTAAGATTCATTCTCACCATTTGCTTTGTGAATGAAGTTCATGGAGCAGCAGTGAAGACAATTTTCTTGGGGTTCAGTGGGACTGTTGACCCCAACTGTTAGAATATTGGAGATTCTCTCCAGTCACACACACTGACCCTCCTCCGACACACATACACACTCTGGGAATTAGGAAGAGAAGGATTATGTGTGAGAATAGTGTCATTTACTACCAAGCTTCCCTAACTTTATAGAAATAGTTACTTCCTAAGCAGTTCCTGTAAGATTTCAGGCCCAGAGATTGACCAAGTGGGCTAATTATTAGTTGCCTACATACTGATTCAAAGTTCTGCCAATTCTCAAAGGAATATGTGCAGAGAATTGACAAGAAACGTCAAAACTCCATTAAATGCATTATTAATGGCAACTAAACCTTCTATGCTTATAAGAATGCACCCCAAATATTAGTCAGTGTTGACTGGAGAAAAATGCACAACCTAAAAGTTGAGAATTATGTTTTTTCTGGCGGGCTTTATAAGGATTTAAGCCTGGGAGACAGCCTCTCAGGTAGCTCTGAGGGACTGCTCCAAAGAGCTAAGGGAGAAGAAGGGATATATAGGAGTTTTTGCAACAAAAACCAGGTAGTCAGAACGTCAAATGATTACTATTAATTAAAGAAAACCAGACATCTCAAGTTAATGAATTTAGCGCTTTTCTATGTATGGGAAGATGCAAGAGCCTGTGCTCATTGAAATCAATCTTTTCATATGCACTTTAACTATCTAAGGCCAGTATCCTGCTTTTCTCCATCCTGAATCCCCTCTGGGTGCACAGTTAGGGGTGACTGCAGTGTCTGAGGGCTTGATGGCTGCAACATCCTTTGTTTACTGATATGGCAGGTGACATTCTTTGTCCGCAGTGCCTCATAGATTTGATCAATGTTTAGGAGGCATTTTTGACATTCCTCATCCACATCACCCAGAAAATCACCAGTTGTTGAACATTATCTGAATGTCCTAGTCTATACTTACCATGTTGGGTATAAGCTAAACACTCTTGTCTGCCTAAGGAAATACTGCTCTTTTTCCCCAACAACATGCATATATAAGAACCAGGTCATACTTGCATTACAGGGAATAAGAGGGACTAGACATCCATTTACTTCCTAGTTGAAAAGGACAAGAGTTTCCCTTGCTTGAGATCCAAAATATTTAGCTAGGATTGAAGGCTTACTTAATAAAAAGAATGTTGATTTATACCATTTTAATGATAGTCTTTAGCTGAATAGCCTTCTGATATGAACCATTCACACATTGGCTGGCATTTAAAATAGATGAAGATGAACAATAAATAGACCTTTATATTATTTCTTCCAGGGTGTGAATAAAACTAAGTGTTTTGGGCACATTTATACACAAACAATTTAGTGGATCTCACAGCATTATTAACAAATAAAGCTCTTAGTGCCTGGTTTCTCACTCAAGTATGTGCTGCATTTCACCACAGGCACTGAAAAATCTGCTACGTTTTACAGACCAGGCAGACATCAGAACAGCAGCAATAAGTTGTTTTTTTTTTTCTAGTTGGGTTGCATTTGTGTGTCTCTCAACTGTCCTAAGAATTTACCCACTAATATCTGTTTTCATTGCCTATAGATTTCTTTCTTGGTCTGCTCACCCAAAGTAGTTAATCAAATTATTTTTACAGTTAAACAATGCTAGATTATTTTTTTGAAGTGTAACTTAGTGACCAGATGTGAAAAGAAACTCTGCCTCCCCCATTTAAAAAGGATTTAGTGAATACTTTTAAGATACCTGAGTAATTTATATAACTTTCACCCAGATATCCAATGTCTAAGAATTCATCCTAAGAAAGTAATCATGGTTGTACACAAAATATATCCACAAAGTGCTCATCTCAGTGTTATTTTCAATATCACAAGATTTTAAAACAAGCTAAATGCATTGGGATTAAAGAAATAAAGGTGTAAACACCTGGTAGAATACTGTTACATGCATAAACACATACACAAAACTTATATTAGTTCACAAGGGTTCCCTCTAAGTGGAAGAATTTTGAGTGATTTCTGTTTTATTCTGTTTTATTTAAAAATTTCCCCCAAATAACAATGATTTACTTAGCTCAAAAATATACAGGGCTGTTTTCATCTGGGGGCTTCTGCAGATCTGAGTCAGGCTCAGCAGATCTTTGCTGTGGCCCATGCATGTGTCTGTGATTGGCTGCTGGGTTGGCTGGTGACTGGTTAGCTGTCTGGTGGCTGATTGACTGTCTGCTGAGATGTGGTCTTGTAACCTCCAGTAGTCTAGCCCAGGCTCATTCACATCCTGGTAAAGTTCCAGGCTTGACAAGTCCATAAGTACTAATGCACAGGTGCTTTTCAAGCTATTGCTGCTGCTGCTTCTTTTTTTCTTTAAATAAATTGTGATTAAAAAAAAACACAAAATTTATGATCTTAACCATTTTTATGTGTACAGCTCAGTAGTGTCAACTACATTCACAGATCTCTGGAACTTTTTGTGCAAGAGATCTCTAGAACTTTTTCATTTTGCAAAACTAAACCGCTATATCCATTGAACAACTCCTCATTTTCCCCTCCTTCCAGCCCCTGGTAACCACCCTTTTCTGTTTCCATGAGTTTGACTACTTTAGGTATTTCATATAAGTGAAATCATACAGTATTTGTCTTTTTGTCACTGAATTATTTTACTTAGTATAATGCTCTCAAGGTTCATCCGTGTTGTAGCACGGGACAGGATTTCCTTTTTTAAGTCCGAATAGTAGTTTGTTGTATGTATATACCACATTTCCTTTATTTGTTCATACACTGATGGACATTTGGGTTGCTTCTGCCTCTTGGCTATTGTGAATAACACTGCAATGAACATGTGTGTGTAAAAATCTCTTTGAGATCCTGCTTTCAATTCTTTTGGATAAATACCAAGAAATGGTACTGCTAGATCATATGTTAATTCCATTTTTAATTTTTGAGGAAACTTCATACTATTTTCCATAATACCACACCATTTCACATTCCCACCAATACTGCACAAGGGTTCCAATTTCTCCATATCCTCACTAACACTAATTATTTCCTGTTTTTTTTTATAGTGGTTATCCTAATAGACATGAGGTGATATCTCATTACAGTTTTGATTCATGTTTTCCTGATGATCGGTGATGTTGAGCATATTTTCATGTATTTGTTGGCTATTTGTCTACCTTCTTTGGAGCACTATCTAGTCAAGGTCTTTACTTCTGTTTTTGTCATTGTGGTTTTCCATATATTTAATTTTTTTTGCAGTGAGCACTTATTAACTTTCATATTGAAGGTGTTATTGGGAATAATAGTAATAATTTTAAAAAATGTATCAAGCAAGTTGTTGCAATAAGTAGATGGGCCACTCTTGACTGGCTAATTGAGGTAACCTATGGGTGGGGCAACTGCCCTTGTTTAGGATTAAACGCTTGAAGAACACTTAAAGAGGCAACTTTATTCCAAACCAAGGCCCCTCTATCTTTTGTGGATCAATTAGCTCGGGTAACATAAAGCTGGGCAGGCGGAGGGTTAAGCAAGTCAAGCTGAGCTGGCAATGAGGCCATGAAGCAGTAACAGCCTGTGCCCAAAACCCATGTGGGATGCTTGGTGATCTTGCATACAAAATCTTGATCTGGATACTGCAAATGATTGTTCTCTTAGGGATTTTGATATTTAGAAGGGAACTTTATTATGTAATTAAGGTTTATGGCTTTTATCTAGCCAATTCAGAAGGGGTAACTAGCTAAATCACCAGTAATTTTGTAATCTGGGTTTTAAGAAATGCTCTGTAAGCATTTTAGGGGCCAACTTTGTATAAAATAAAGATAAGCAAAGAAAAGCTCATAACAAGGTTTTAACTTTAAAATTCCAGTCAAAAATTTAAAGCTTGAGTTAAATGATGGGTGTCAATGAAGTGGATTTCCCAAATGTCTGGACAGGTAATAGTACTAGCAAACCTTGCTGGATGGAATTATTGCCCTGAAAGGAAATAATGGGGAATGATGGCATTTGAACCTCTTAATTGGAATGCAAGGTATGATTATTTTCTTGGATGACAGGCTAATATGATAGCAGAGTGATTTGGCCAGGTGTACACACTTATTCTGCAGAAGCAAATGCAAACTGGACATCTAAGTAATTATGGGGAAGAGATACTGGGTTCAATGAGCCAATCACATATATGAATAGTTCTATTCCTGCTTCTGAACTCCTCCTTTATTGAAATCCTAGAGAGCACACATGTCTAAGACCCACACTCAGTCTTATTGCACTACAAATCTTTTCCTATAATGTTCTGCCCCTCGCCCTCAGTATCATCTAATTTTCAGTACCTCTCTCTTTCTTTGTGTTATTGTTCCATTTCTCTCCTTTCGTGTTCTAATACTTGACCGAAACTGCATCTTGGATCACATTATGTTGTCTCACTGTCCACCTCCTCAGCATTTCACAGTGGTTTTCTTTTTTGACCCAATAAGCAGCATTTTATGATGAGCTTATTATCTTACAGCTGAAATTTTCGATCTCATTTTCAATCATGCCCTGCCGTTTTGACTACATCATGTCTCCACTCCTTTGTTTTAGATCAGCAGGCTTGATTTGGTATATTATAGTGTCCATCTACCTACAACATTAATATTACTCACCTCCTCTTCCTCCTGACTTATTTCCTCTGGGACAAGTCCATCTAATTATCCAGTCTTGTCTCTTGCTTTCTGTACCACAATGCTCCCTGCCTCCTAAGATCAGTGTCCTATTTCCTTTCTTGAAAGATTAGCTTTTTTTTTTTTTCTAGCCACAGAGCCTTGCTCCACATTATTATATGGTTCACTCTCGTCCTCACTCAGCCTCCCATTTCTAGTCACTGGTTATGGATCAAAGTATTCTATTAGTTTCTGATGATTTTTTAGCCTTCTTCTCCCCCTCCTTCAGCTTACATAAAGAAAAATACTCCTTAAGGATATTTTCTTCTATTGTTCCAAAGTAAGAATGAACAAACATTCAATAATCTCTCACTCTATAACTGTTCTCCACTCCTCCCACCCCCACACCCTCCAATTCAGGTCTCTCTTTTCCTCTGGTGAATTCAATCTGTCATATGTTTATTCAGTACATTTCCACATTCAAAGCATTTAAGAAGCTAATTAATCCTTGGAGTACCCTTCTTGGGTGCACACCCAGGCTACAGAGGTAGTTGACATTAAGGCTGGGAGCAAAGCCCAAGAGTTTCTGTTTTCCAAGTCACTGTTCAGACTAGGTTTTCTTTCGCTCTCTCTCTCCACAATTGAAATAGATACCATCATGAATAAATTACTTGGATTTAATTTACAAGGAAGCTGCCAGAAATTGTGTGACCTTCCTGATACCCCAGATTTCTCTAATCAAACCCGTGTTAGTCCTCTGTGAGCTGCTTGGGAGCAGCTGGGAGTCAAACCACAGAACAAGATTAATGCATATCGTATATATTTTTTTCTCCTTCATGCAGAAAAACAGAATTATTCACCCAAATCTGTCATCACAACAAGTCACTTCCAAGAGTACAGTAAGGAGATCCTGTATGAAGTGGGGGGGGAGGGGTGAACGTACAAGTCTGGAAAGGGGGGTGATGATAAAAGAAAAGGAGGACTAAATCAGTGCATAGAGTTGTGTTGCTGTGGTTGACCACATTATTACAAAGACACAATGGGATAGGAGAAAGAGCTCCCTTATCCTCAACTCATACCGAGATCCCTTTTTGAAAATATACTCTTTTCAGCCCTATGGCTTATATGCTATATGCGGCCATTTGGGATTTATAGTTTGGCTTTTAAGGAGGAAAACGAGTTATTGTTTGCCAAATCACTGTTTTATCTGGCTATTATTATTATGTTAGCAAAAAGTAAGGCAAGGTTTTTGTATAATGAGGAAAAATTACTAGCAATTAAATGACTTTCTTCTTTTTTCAGTTCAAATGCAAAAGGTAATTGTTTAATCATTACATCTAAATTATGAAGACCATTGGTGATCATTTATAAATAAAACTGTAAGTACAACTGGACACTGAAGAAGCCAGCTCAGTCAACACTTTCTTGATCAAGTAAAAATACAACAATCTTAAACATGTTAGATTCTCTTTAATTCCTATTGCCTTGCCCTGCAATAGTGAACACTGCTGTTCAATCTTAGGTGAAACACAGTAATGGTTGTAAGAAGAGCGTGGTTAACTGAAACTTTTCCTGTTGACACACACTATTCATAGAAGACTAGACTATTTCCTCTTGAGAGGTAAAGGACTTATTACGGTCCTTATTGAAAGATGCAGGAAATCTGCCACAGCCATTTTGGTGCAATTGTTTTATTTTTTTAATTTTTTATTGGAGTATAGTTGATGGTGTAATTGTTTTAAACTAACTTAGGTCAGAGTCATAGGTGTAGAAAACAAACTTATGGTTACCAAGGGGGGAAGGGGGAGGGTCGGATGAATTGGGAGATTGGGATTGACATATATACTATGTATAAAATATTAGATAACTAATGAGAACCTACTGTATAGTACAGGGAACTCTACTCAATGCTCTGTGGTGACCTAAATGGGAAGGGAATCTAAAACAGAGAGGATATATGTACATGTATAACTGATTCACTTTGCTGTACAGCAGAAAGTAACCCAACATTGTAAAGCAACTATACTCCAATTTAAAAAAAAAAAAAAACAAATTAACTGAGGTCAAATAGTCATTCCAATACGTAAAAAAATTTAATTGTCTTCCTATTAACCATCAAGTAGTACCTATAACAAATACCCTGATCATATACCATCATTCCTAGGGCTCGCTCATTTCATATTAATAATTATTATAAGAGCAACAACAACTACAGCTAACATTTATGTGCTTAAGTGCCAGGCAAATAAGTGTCATGACTGATCTTATACTTGGCACATGTTATCTCATTTAACATTCATTTGTCCACATTTGCAAATGCGGTAACTAAGGTTGAGGGATGAAATGACTTGACAAAAATGATCTATCTAGGAAATGGCGGAGCTAGAAAGTAACATTGGAGAGCTTGTTCTTGACTACTTACTTACTTTGTTTGGGCTTCTATAACAAAATAACAGAGACTGGGTAGCTTACAAACATCAGAAATGTATTTCTCACAGCTCTAGAGGCTGGGAAGTCCAAGATCAAGGCGCTAGCAGATTTGTGCTTGGTGAGGGCCTGCCTTTTCACAGATAGTACCTTCTATCTGTGTCCTCACATGGCGGAAGGGGCAAGTGAGCTCTCTGGTGCCTCTGGGGCATTAATCTCATGCCCTTATAAAAGGTCATGAGACCCTCATGACTCAACCATCTCCCAAAGGCCTCATATCCTAATACTATGCCCCCTCGGGGGTTAGGGTTTCAATGTATGAATTTTGAGGTGACACATTCAGATCATAGTAACTGCTATACTATATCACCTCATCCTAGATTTAGGCATGGGAGAAGATCCAGAGTTGTTTGGTTTTTTTTAAGTTTTTTTTTTTTAATTTATTTTTTGACTGCATTGGGTCTTCGTTGCTGCATTCAGGCTTTCTCTAGTCATGGAGAGCAGGGGCTACTCTTCGTTACGGTGCACAGGCTTCTCAATGCAGTGGCTTCTCTAGTTGCGGAGCATGGGCTCTAGGTGCATGGGCTTCAGTAGTTCCAGTGTGTAGGCTACGTAGCTGTGGCTCGCAGGCTCTAGAGCGCAGGCTCAGTAGCTGTGGCGCACGGGCTTAGTTGTTCCGCAGCCTGTGGGATCTTCCCGGACCAGAGATCAAACCTGTGTCCCCTGCATTGGCAGGCAGATGCATAACCACTGCGCCACCAGGGAAGTCCCCAGAGTTTTGTTTTAAAAGCTTACTTGCTAATAAAATTTTCTTTAAAGCACATAATTTAATGATTTTCTTTTTAGGACACATAACAATGTCCCCAAGTAAAACACAGAACAACAACAACAATGAAAAATATGGAATACCCCCGGGCTTCCCTGGTGGCGCAGTAGTTGAGAGTCCACCTGCCGATGCAGGGGACATGGGTTCGTGCCCCAGTCCGGGAAGATCCCACATGCCGCGGAGTGCCCGTGAGCCATGGCCGCTGAGCCTGCGCGTCCGGAGCCTGTGCTCTGCAACAGGAGAGGCCACAACAGTGAGAGGCCTGCGTACCGCAAAAAAATAAAAAAATAAAAGGAATACCACCATTTCAAATTGCCATGAATTCTCATCAATTTCTTTCTTTCTCAAGGTTCAAATCTTCACATCTATCTGGTAATGATGATTGGAAAACAAATGTAGTTTAAGAAATGTTACTCAAATGGGATGAGTACGTTCTATCTCCTGTCTCCCTGGGGTGAGCTATTGAAATCTCACTATCAATGCAAAACAAAACAAAACAAATCAATGTCTTGCACTGATTAAGGAAGCAATGACAGCTGCCACTGAATTCTACACTCCTGGAGCACAGATTTTCCAAGGCTGTTCTCTCATCTCCTCCACCCCTTTTTATTTCCATAAAGCTAGCATTCATTAATTTCTGATTTTTTTAAACAGTGTTATTTGTGTGTGCGTGTGTATTAAATGCGTAAATGAGTTGTCAAGAAAGTAAGGAATATGCAGGGGAAGCAAAACAAAAACAAAAACAGGAACCCAGAGAAGTAAGCTTGCTTTTGCTCGGAGAACATTAACAAAACCGTGAATTTGAGCTTTCAGCTTTTTATGACCTTGTGGGGTGTAGGGGATTAGAGATAAAGACCAGAGTCAGAGCGCCCTCGCCAGAGCAGTTAAAGGTGTGGCGGATAGCTGGCGCCGCTGGAGGGGCGCGAGCACCAACGGTACTATGAGACCTGAGCCGGCGGCCGGAGCCCAGGAGGCGCAAGGATGCGTCAGTCAATGCCACCAGGATGGTCCCCGGGTACCACCGCCACTGCTCCGGCCCAAGAGCCAAACACCATGGAGACCTTGGATCCTGACCCCTCTACCCCCCCCCCAACCCCCAGGATGCTGAGCCCACCAGAACTCGAGGCGAGCTTGAGCTTGGAAGTGACCAACAAACGTTTGGATGGAAGGGGGCCTTTGGGTTTCAGCATCCTGTTAAGACTTTTTACCCATTTCTAAGCGTCAAGAGTGTCTGCAGAGTTCATGCGAGAAGGTGCTGGCTAGTTTCCCTGTGCAAGCCACCATTCACTTCTGCAGCAATGAGTCAGATTCAGTTGAGGAGCAAGAGGAAGAAACCCTTCAGTGCTAGAAGGCTGGAGGCGGCCCAGGAGGAAAGGGCAGAGACAGGCTGACAAACCCAGGACGGCAACCCGGAGGCCATGGTGGCCTCGGTGGTAAGGGTCCGCTACCCGGCCCTGACTCTCCAGAGGTGCTGCATGCCCCTCATCCAAATAAGCCTGTCTCTCCTTCACCAGACCCACCTCACATGTGCCCTGGGGGACATCCCTTGGGGACAGCCGTGCCAGGACACTTTGTGTTTCCACTGGGTGTACAAGAACTTGACTGTCTGGCCAGCACCACACTCTTGGCAAGGACTCAACTTTTACTCGTCCTTCTCTTGGTGATTTTTTGAGCCTCATTTATACCTTTGAGAAAGGATTCTAGGACCAAGAAAAGGTTTGAGTCCACATGGGTTGTTATCGGGTAGGCCAACTTTCAAAGCTCGTTCAGCAATGTCACTGTGCCGATCAAACAACAAATTATTCCATGTCGATTAATAACCCACCCACACCCACGCCTCTCACTTAACCTGAGAATTCTTCTTTAGCTATTTCCACTTTCGTAAAAGTGATTTTAGATATTGTCAAGGTTGATGTGGTTGTTTAGTGGCATTCTGAAAAAAATTTATTTATGAAAAACACAAAACACTGAATAATTTTCATAGGAGTAACAAAAATAAAAAGATAAGGATTTGGGGGGGAACGTTCAGGATAAAAATATATATGATTCTTGTCTAAGGCCTGTCTGTGTGAATAGAAGAGCTTTAACTCTTAGTTTGGGACTGCTTTGGGCTTATTACTTGAATACAATAACACTTAAAAAAAATTATTGGAGTATAGTTGATTTAAAATGTGTTGGTTTTTGCTGTACAGCGAAGTGAATCAGTTATACATATACACATAGAATAACAGTTTTCAATCAAAGTATCTAATGCAATATCATTTTCAGCTTTTTATATTTTGATGACCAAATGAGTGTATTTGTCAAAGTTTTTTTCTACTTAACTGTCTTACATGTGGTTGTCTTCCCAGTTTCTACTTGACATAAATATTTTGAAAGACAAAAAAATAAAAAATAAGACCAGAGTCAACGAGGTGGGATATCTACTATAAGACACCCACTCTCTTATAAAATTAGGATTCCAAAAAGCTATGTGCCCAGTACAAAGGTAAACTGGAAATAAACATACTCCTCCTCATACACCAAGGGATTCTAAAGAAAATCGTCTGTCTCAAAACTTGGTGTTGGAAATTTCCCCTGAAAATTAAGTTTAAAGTGGTCTTTTGTTGGTAGTGACCCCATGCAGGTTTTAGTGGGTCAATTGGTTATCCATATGGAAAGAAATAAGTTTGGATCCTGTGGCCAATCATAAACAGTCTCAAATTCTTTGAAACTCCTTTCATCAAGAGGTGGGGTCTATTTCTCCTTCCGTTGAAATTGAGTGGCCTGTATGACTTTTCTGAATAATAGAATATAATAGAACAAAAGAAGATGTGCCACTTCCTAGGCTTGGCCTTTAAAAAAATGGCAGTCTCCACTTTCTGTCTCTTGGAACACTTGCCCTGGGGGAAGCTAGCCTACACGTAAGAAGTTTGACTACTCTGAGACTGTCATTCTGTGAAGAAGCCCAAGCCAGCCATCTAGAGAGGGCACATGGATATAACATCCATAATGTGGGATGATCCAACCCAAACTGTGTGGGCCAAAGTATTTTGAAAAGGAATTTGTGATGCTGATCTACTCCTTCATTTAAGAGTGCTTTCTCATTCTGCAATGCAGCCATCCAGCCATAATATTCAAGCATGAGGAATAGAGCATCCCCCAACGGGAAAAGCTGTAAGTTGGGTTTGTGATTAGTGCGTGGGTATCAGAGCCTTAGACATGCATACACAGATGGAAGATTAAGTGTATATTCTGAAAAATGGAATAATATTAAATTGGGATTTATTTAGACCTAGAAGTTCCCATTGTGGGTCTGTCTGCTGATTGCATTTCCAGACTGAACTCACAGCATACAGTCCTTCACCTTTTCCAGCCTAACTTGCATTCTCAACCTCAGGCCCACACTGTTCATCAGAGTACCCTTTTATTTACCATTAGTTCCTAACAGATTGCTGGGGAACAGAAACAGAACCACCAAGCAGGCACTAATCTCAACAGTCAGTGACAGATTGAGCAGGAAGGCATAAAGAACCCAAAGAATGATTTCTGAATTGCAAATTTTCCATGAAAGCTGAAGAAATGACTGGCTTCCTCTGATATATTTGCATTGCCAGAAACGATAAATGAAGCACAGATTCCATTATTCATAGTTTTAAGTGAAATTTGTTTACACTACTGGTTAGTATTTATTTAATCCCCTTTAAGAAGTGCTAATTTAATAGCCCTCAGAATCCATCAATAAAAAAGGAGGTCACTGTTACCTAACCCATCTCAAAAGTGGAGAAAATTAGACTCCTATAGCCAGACTTCCCCATTATTACACGGTGATAATGTGACCTTGGGGGAGGTGGCGATGTCACCCTATATGTCTGTGATTTACCTAAGATAAACTTATATATTTTTTGTCCCAAACTTTCCTCACCTCAACATGATATAAGCTGTCAGGCAAATGTGAATTCATGTCCACATCTCATTGTGGGTCCACGAGCATTCCAAAAACACATGGCCCTAGACAGAAAAGAAGACTTCTTTTAAATGATATTTTTTATGCTCTGATTAGTAATAAATAAAACCTAAGAGTAATGTCCAGATGTCAGGTTTCTAGACAGGAAAGAGTTGGGATGGTGATAGGAGGGAGGGTGAAAAACACCATAGAATGAGGAGCTCTGAGCAAGACAAAGCCTGGTGGCAGCAGGTGCCTTAGACAGTACTCTGAGCTGAGGTTTAACCACCTTTCGTTTCCCAGTTGCAACATACAGGATAGAGACTGTTGCTGTCTAGTCACCTCCCTTTGAATATGCCCAGAGTTATATGCAATACCGTTTTCTGTGTGTAACCCTGCTCATTTAGCTGCTACTCAAGACAGCATGAATGGAATGTAAGTAAATGAAAGTGATGTCATTAGAAGGATCACTTTGATTTCACTCTCTTTGAAATAATTAAATCATACCCAAACATCAGTAGTTTAAATACGATTTTTATCAAATCCCTTGTGATACACCAAACAACTCACAGACATACACACCAGCTAGTGAAGCTTCCAGTTCCCCTCTTTCTCCTCTGACAAATTGTACCTCTTAATTTGTATGGCTAGAGTCTGATCAAGGACTGATCTCTTTCCTTGAATTCCTCACATGCACCTAGGGATGCTCCTGTGGGTAATGTACCGATAAATACTTTTCAAGGGTTAGAGATTGGCAAATAGTTTATACAGTGTTCTTAGATTAAGATGTTGAGGAGGAATAAACACTGCTTTTTGAAAGGTGTGCCATTCAGTAAAAGACCACAAACAACATGCTTAGGTGACTGACTCTAGACAGACTTTCATTCATCTTGTTATTTTGTTCTATTCAACGGATGCTGTATGGAGGTTTTCTGTTGGGCAATCATGATCTATGAACATGTCTTCAAAATTATTGAAATGCCGTGAGTCTGGGAATTTCTTACATGTATACAATATGTTGTGGCATATGAAGAATCTAGGTGGCAGGCAATTTGGATAGTGGCCATGCTCACTAATCAGAGGACAGACTTCACATGTGCTTAGTTTGGAAGGTACTATTGATCCCACAGTGACCTTTTCAGTTACACTCACACACGGTTCATGGTGGGTTTTCAAGTAGTATCAATGTACAAAAAGGTTAACTGAGGTCTAAACACTGTGCAATGGTCAATGGCTGATGACTGGGAGCTTCATTGGTTAAGCTTGTTGCAACTAGCCACCAATAGGACTGTCTGTCCCCTTTAAAGTTCTTCAGTTCTGCTACCTTTCCATGTCAATTCAGTAAATATTATCACTAATCCTAATGACAGCTATAATAATATTTTCCAGGCACTATGCTAAGCCCTTACTCTTGAGGTAGGGACTGGAGTCCCCATTTTATAAGTGAGGAGACTAACTAATAGAATGCTTAAGGTAGAAGGAGAAAATCTGGAGTCTGAACTCTGTTGTCTTATGCTCTTAATTAAATGAAACACTGCTTCCCTAGTGAGCATATTTGCTAAGCCAAGGGACTAAGTCTTGGGACTTAATTAATAATAAAGCAACTAGCTGGATTACATGATCTACTTTACCAAAAAGCCATAGATATTAAATGTATGATAAATGATATTTTGTTGGTTTTAGTCATATTAAACATATCTAATTACTCAGATTTGTGACTGAGCTGGTTAGATCTACAAAAACAAAAACTTTCAGTGCCATTCTAATCATTTGAGATCATTGGCTGTGACTTGATGTAATTGGACTAGAATCAAAGTCTGAATGTCTGACCAGTGCCTTCACTGAACTCGTTCAAAGCTTATAAATATTTCAGGTAGTTTTCAATTATCCTGAATGTTTTCTGCACACAGAAGGGCTAGTTGGCCCATTTGCCGAAATAGTTGCTGATCTATAAATGGGTTAGGTTCAGCCTATGGATAGCTAAATATATCTTCATGCATACAGGGAAACCTCAGTGATACAGGCCAAATACAGGGAGGGTTAATCTCAATTTGTGAAGGGTCTAAGTTACGTATTTAAAAGATTAGATGTAGTTTTATTATTTGCAATAACACCTAATAACAAACTAACTGGTAAACAAATGTTTCCAAATGAGGTCATAAGAGTTTTAATGACAAGATAAGACTCATTTGAAATAAGTAGCACTCATTTGCATGCAAATAATTAATGTGTCAAAGCCCTTAAAAAGAGATCAATCCCTCCTAGGTGAAACACGCCCTTTTGCAATCTTCTTTACACTGTTACAGTTGCTGAACTAACTATTCGTTCAGAGATAGTGCAATAGTAGTTTGAACAGGAAGTGGGTAGAAATTTAATTACAAATTCTGAATTACTGGGGCCCAAAATAATAATACTTTTCTGTATAGTCATTTCTTGATTATCCACATCAATGAATGTGACACTGATAATTTTGAAATCATTTCTATTTTACCTTGTATATCATTTCAGGGAAAGTTACCTTCTCAATTATATTTTGCTTAGGCTTCTGTTAAACTTAAATTTGCATTCCATCAGCCAACGTAAATGGGCAGTCACAGAGATGGTCGAGAAGCATGTAATAGTTGTGCAAAGCCTGTCTGGGATGAATCATTAAGCATGGTTAATCCACAAGTTGAGAATCATCCTTATTAGAGATTTCTTCATTTTTGAAAATGTGTGCAACAAACCTCCCCAAACAAATAAGAATTCTTAGTTCCTAAGAAAGGATTTCTAAGAAAAGGACTATGTTTCACCCCAGGAGAACCTAGTGACCCCAGAACTGGGTCTTGGACACTGGGCATATGGTTTAGGGACACCTTGAGACTTTAAGTTTTCATGAAACTTCTCACAGGCAACCGGGACATCTGGTGTGGTAGGTGTGATAAGTAGGTAGGTAGGTAGGTAGGTGCCTTCTGGAGTATCCAAAATCACATGTGAGTTACCTTTATTTAAAAAGATTAATAGTTCCACTGGTGTGCTTTAATGAGAGTGGCAAACACACTGCCCCCACGCCCCCATCACATTCCTAGTTTATCAGAGTAAAAATGAGACAGAGCTGATGGCCAGACTGTGCCATATACAATGATCAAGTGAAACAAAATGCTGTGAAATCACTTGGGGGAGAAATACTGATGTTACAGATGCCCCTTCCCCTTCTCTTGGATCTTTCTGGATGCTTTTCCATTTTGTTTAGGAGGCTGTAAACATTTTAGATTGGTCAAGATAAGGGGAAATGGAGAGTTGTTGATCCATGATGGCTGGGGGAAAATCAAAAAGCTTGATTTAGTTTTTCTGTCCCCATCTGCAACATACACAGCACTTGGGACAGAGACAGCTGGTTGACCTTCAATATCTATTCTCTCCATTTGTAAGAGAATTTTGAGTTTTAGCAGGACACATGCTTAATACTATATTCCCCAGCCTCCCTTGTACCTCAGTATGGTCACGTGGCTAAGTTCTGACCATTGGTGTGTAAATGAAAATATCATGTGTGGCTTCTGAAGAGTGTCCTTAAGGGAAAATGGTGCACTATACTTTGCCCTCTTCTTCCCTTCTGCTGTCTGCAAAAGTTATACAATAGCCAGAGTTTAAGCAATCACCTTGGGTTACAAGCATGAGAGACACAGCCTAGAGATGATGGAGCTAAAAGCTGGGAGAAGACCGTGTCCTGGTAACTTCATGGAATTGCCAACCGTGCCCTGGATTGTCAAACATTAGATTTCTCAAATAAGAGGGTTAAATCTTGTGTGTTTAAACTACTGTTAATTTGGGGTTTCTGTCACTCACAGCTGTACCTAATCCTAACTGATACAGCATTTAATCAAGTTCTTTCCTTATAGAAGGAAATGTATTGCATGGGCAAAGGGCAGAGAAAGCCCTTTGGAAGGGGATTATTTGTTGGCAATTTTCTGGTCACCAGGTCAAAGCAGCCCTGTGTCCAAGAACCATCTGGGCCGTGGAAATCATTGTGCCCTTAGCTTCTGGGTGTCAGTCAGCAGCTTCACACTGACAATATTTTGTCTTTGTGTTTATCTGTTGGTTTGCAACAACAGATGCCACTATTAATCCTTTCCTACCTATATGCTAACTGCCTGAATGCTAACTTAATACAAATCTGCTCATTCTCTCATGATTGCAGTCAGGATGGGATAAGGGAGGAAGAGTGGATTCTCGGCAACATACTCTGACTATGCCAACGACCCCATGATTGCATTTCAGCAGCACACACAGGAAATGGCATGTAAGGGAACAGCCGATCTACTCTGTGTGCAAACTGCTAAACTCCCCTCCTCACGTCACCATTCTGGAAATGTTGAATTCCAAGTTCAGACTGTACACTATGGATTAATGGGGTTGACAATTGACTGTGCTTAAATGGTATTAAGGTAATGCATTTAAACATCAAAAGTTTACAACCCAAAATTGATCACCTTGGCCAATTTACACAAGAAGGATCAATATCATCAGCTCCCCCTCTCTAAATGTTAACAAATGCTTTAACACAACACTTCTGACCGTGGAATGCAGATTAAAATTAGATACGGAATTAAGTTCCTTCTACACAGTAGAAGAGTCAATTTGAAAATCCTGATAATCAGCCAGAGCTGCCCACAAGGCTTGGCTTTATAGCATTTAACAGGAAAGGAAGCTTGCTCCCCACACACCTAATGATTTTTTTCTTTTAATTCAGCCATAGGAAAGACAGGGACAATAATAGGGTTAGGGATTTTTCCGTAACGGTCACTATTCAGTCTAGGGAAGGAATAACTCTGAGTTGTGCATGGTGAATCCCTGCTTCCATCTCCCAAGAAATGCCTGCAAAGGAGAGCAGGAAGGTTCCCAAGCCCACTCCCCATTCATACAGCCAAGAGCAAGTTGGACCAGCCCTACCGAGAAATGTCCCCTTTTACATGCTGTAGGGGTTCACAACAGGCCTCCCCAAGATGTGCCACTTTGGCACATGGATTCTTTTGTGCTAAAGACAATAGAGACCTTGTGGGCTCAAGAGAAACTTCTAGAAGAATTTAAATTGGAGAAAAAGAGTTATTACCAGAGATAAAGTTTATTTAAGTGGTCCCATCTATACAGCAGGGCAAACATCTAATTACCAAACATCTACTCTTCTGCTTATCGTCCTGTAAATATCCCTCCTGTTCTTGGAAGCCCCAGACCCCTATCCCATTCCTCAGCTCAGGATGGCCTGTATACCTCATTTTCCCTTTATTTCTTTGACCCTCTCATGTATGTGGGGTTCCTGTACATATGAAAATTAATTTGATTTTCTCCTGTTAATCTGTCTCATGTCAATTGAATTCTTAACTACCCAGAAGAACCTAGAAGGGGAGAGGAAAATTTTCTTCCTCCCCGACAATACACACCACAAAGATTACAATCATCCTCAGTAGCAGGGCTGCCTGTCAGGTAGGTGTGACCCAAGCTCAAGAGCAACTTCTGATGGAAGGACACCTTATATCCAAGAGCTTTCACATATGGCGTAACTACCACATGGAGGCAGAACAGACCTGTGAAAAACTCTCTCTACTCCTTCTTCCCCTTGTGGTACGTCCACCAGGAGCCAGTACCTTGCTGATCCCTCATTCTCTCCCCATTCCAGTCATGCTTTCTGCGAACTGTGATGTTAGATAGCTGGATACAAATTAACTCACATTCATTACATTCACATCTTAATGTATTCTCTTTTCTAGAAACAGTCACAATTTAGGCCAAAGCATAAAACCAAAGAATCTTTGATGGTGACATTTCAGGTCGGTGATTCTCAAGCTTAGCCAGCTTAACAATCACCAGGGAAGCTTGCTATCATTACAGATTCCTAAGTCCCGTCAACAGAGAATCTGATTCAATGGACCTACTTGGGGGGACCACAGCTATCTACTTTCTAAATGGACCCTCATGTGATTCCAATGCAGCTGATCCACAGACCACTTTGGTCTAGGTGGTTGCCTACACCTTTGGTCCGTTCTGCAAAATATTAATACTTTAAAGAAAATTCTTAAGAGGAAGACTCTTTGTAGGTTTTTTCAAAATAAGCTTATTTTATTTAGAACCAGTTCTGGTCCATCTGTTTGGCATTTCTTGCTGTAAATAGTTATGAGGTTGGCTATAATAATGTTTGTACTGCTGGGCAGGTAGAAATCATCCAGGGATATTTGGGGCCCAAAACGCAACAACTACCCCCTGTCATAGTCAGAAAGAAACTGAGGAAAGTTATTGACCCTAGCTCCCTCTTCCTCTCCCCATGCCTTTCTTCTGGGGAGAGTAAGAAAGAGCAAAAACTTATAAATGAGTCAGAAGGGTCCAAAGGCAGATTGTTGCTGGGGACACTGATAGTGATGAATGACAATTACTTTATGGAATACAAAAGTCAAAGATACAAAGGATTCTATCCTTCTGCAATCCCTGCACCAACACCTGTCTATATTTGCCCTCCTTCACAAGCCTTCTTTTGGCTGTGGCCTTTGTTTCTTTTCAGCTTCTCTTTTCAACGACCACCACCACCATATATAACTAGGGACTGTACATGTACATATTCCACTTAATCATAAAATGAACCCTGATAAAGTTAATTTGTGTATTGGGACCCACAAAATGGAGGCCACCCCAGTTGCCCGGCCCATGTCACAAATCTAAACCTAGGTCAGCCTGTACTCACAGGAAACCCCTCACTGTCAAGGAAACTTAACACCAATCACAGTCCTTCAACTCAGCTTTAGCTGGATTACCTTACCCTAGAAAATAGGACCCGTCAGCCTTGTAAGGAAATCTTCTACCTCCTAGCCAATCATACCCTGTTTCTGGGAGGCGTCTTCTAATGCTCTAGAAAACTCACTCTTGCTCCACATTCCTTGGGAAGAGTGCTCCTCTGCTTATGAGGCACCATATTCCCCAAATCCATGGATTGTTTACCCTTGAATTAAAGGACATCAAACTAAAATGTTTTCGTTTTATCATTTGATAACCTGAGTGAGATGGGTACTATTTTACATCCTTTTTCCAAATGGGAATAATGACAAAAGAAAGGCAAGAAAATTGAGCCAAATACACACCCCACTAAAATATGAACTCCATGAGGGCAGAAATTTTAGTTTGTATCTTTCACAACTAAATTTGGAGCATCTAGAACAATGTTTGTAATATAACAGTCACTCAATAAATATTATACCTACCTGTATTTTTGTCTAAGGTCAATTGTTTATTTTAAAACAAGAACCACAAATACACTTAGACTAGGTTAGGCAAAAGGAATTTAGGTTAAGAAATATAGGAAGTCCCACAGGCTCCCAATGACAGGAAATACAGCCAGATCACATGGGTCTTAGAAAGTGCTGAGACAGATGGTCTGTTTCTGTCTGTCTCTTTGCAGCCTTGGGGGTCTCTCATATGTGCTGCCTGTCTGCTCCCAATTTCCTTTCTGCAGACGGAAGCTTCATTGCAAAGTTTACAGCCCCTTTTCCCTCTTCTCATAAGCTTGCACATTAGTTTGGTTGGCCATAATAATAACTCTGGATTCAACTTCATAGATACCAGGTAAAACAGTTTCTCTTGCCAATTTTCATGGGCAGTTGGGCCAGGTTTCCAGCCTAGGCCATATTAGCTGTGATCAAAAGATAGAGCTGCGTGAGCTACCCCTTCTGACCACTGTCTGGATCAGATTCTCTAAAGAAGTTTTATAAGCAAGGAGGATATGACTGACATCTCTAGACTAGGTGGGGAGCCAGAGATGCAGAGTGGCATTAGAAGAGCTGTGCTATATGCCAGAGGTGTCTAGGACAGAGGTCAGCCCACTTTTTCTATAAAGTGCCAGATGGTAAATATTTTAGTCTTTGAGGGCCAGACAGCCTGTTCTGGTAACTATTTAACTCTATGATTATAGTGAAAAAGAAGCCATAGAAAGTAACTAAAAGAACGGGTGTGGTGGTGTTCCAGTATAATATAAAATACAAAAATAAGTAGCAAGCTAGCCTTGGCCTGAGGGCTGTAGCTTGAAGACCCTTCTTCTTGGACAAAGTCCTCATTAGGAAATATGTCAATTGTCCATATTCCCATAAACCTGGCTTCTGGTTCTCTGGACCAATGACATCTTATTTTTAACTGATTTTTTTTTTAAGCAATCAATGATTTGCAATGGCCTAGTTGTTAAGATGCAGAACCTCCTGTTAAGAAGCAAGTGCTTTGCTCTACTACAAGAAGGGTGCTTTAAGTACCAAGTCATACTCATATGAGTGGCTTAAATGACAGTGAGTGATTGTGCTAGGATGGTGTAATTACCTAAGCTTAAAGGGCCATTTTCATAGAAACAACCCTGGACCAGCATCTTAACTGGGAAAGATTTTAGTGGGTGCTGTGTTCTCTCTTTTTACAAGATACCTTTTCCAAAGCTTCTTAATATAGTATGAGAAAGAAAATATGGGTTCAAAAAATGAGGGGAACTTGAACCAATGTGTGCCACCATCAACTGCATGGATTGTTTGTCAAGCAGAAAGGCAGAGAGTTTTAAATGTAGTTTTATTTTAAAGAGTCTGTGTTTGTCGATGCAGTCCATGTGGCTTGGGTTAAGCTTGTAATAACTTCACAAGTGCTGTGAAGAAGCCCCAATTTCTCTCTGAAAGTGGTTTTGTCATACTGTAATATAAAAGGATAAGGGAGTAATCTGACCGTGTGTGGCTGGGTGGATGCTGTTGCCTGCAGTTTATTATATTTAGGTAATGCTTAACTGCACACTTGATAGACATTACTTTTATGTTGTGGCTCCCGGACTCTTTTATGCTCCCTGGTCATTATGCTAAGAAATGAGGCTCACTTACATTTCTGAGTTAAAGTCCCCTGCTCTTACCGTATGTCCTAATAAAAGATTCTGACAGTGTTAACTATAAAGCTAAGCTCCCTCTTTCTCAACTAAAAAGGGAATGCGTCTACTCTGAACAGGCTTTGGGGCCCTGAAAATGGATGGATTTGCTAATAAGATAGCCAGGGTTCCAGTCGAGTCAACACATTAATTAAGGGCTGTTAAACAGAGCTGTCTTCAAAGTATGGGACAATCATCCAGCCACTGGCCGGGGCGGGGGGCGGGCGGGAGAAGGCAATGAGGGTAGCTGTGGTAAGCACCAGCTCCTAATCATGCCCCTCTTCAAAACTAGGATTGGAGAGTTAATGTACCCTCTTCCACATAACTAGTTCAGTAACCAAGCAGGACTCTACGGGGCCTTCCCGAGACAGACCCATCCCCCATATCCCCTGCTTTAGCTCCTCTCTGAAGTACCTAGCTAACAGAATCTGATGCACATTTCCTGAGTTGTTTTACAGATGCTAAAATCCCCACCAAAAGGAAGTCATTAACTACTTGATAATCCTGAGCACATAGCTCCCAGACCTCCTGGAGCCTGAGGATTGATAACGTTAACCCCTGTGACCTGGCCATGTTAGCTCACCATCAACAAATCAGAGAATTGTGCACGAGCTGATCACATACCCCGAGACTCCCCTACCTCACCTGGCCTTTAAAAATGCTTTGCTGGGCCAGGTCTCAGTGCCAGGGACCCAAGCAAGATGTCTGCCTCCAGCCAGAGTTCGCATGGATGGGCATACCTCCCGATATGTCCGCCATCAGCTTTTAGGACCCTGGGGTGAGCCACCGTGGCGACCACCCCATACCTCCCTGGGAGACCCTCCAACACCAGCAGATCCTGCTCACACTAAAAGATGAACCATAAACACTCCGAGGAAGAACCTACTCACTACTCCTCTACTCTTGGGTGTGTGATGGCCAGTGAAGCATCCACCAGCGCTGCAAGGGGTCCAGAGTATTTTTTGCTACCTCAGTGCCCAGTGCCTTTAAGCAGAAGTGGTAGTAGATTGTTGCATATCAGCAAATCCATTCTTTTCCTGAGACGGCAGGAAAACATATCAGCTGGGTTTCAATGGAACTTGGCAGTGGGGACATGCAGCTGATGTGATATATACCTCATCAGAGTGAGGCAGGAGATAGATGGGCCTCGGGCTGAGTAGTTGGAGTTTGTCCCCTGTGGACAGATACTCCAAGATGAAGATAATAGCAGGAGCGAGGAGGAGCTGAGCCCTGTCCAGGTTAGAGATAAAGAGACCACATATTTCTCATTCATGAGGTCAAGGAGACCTTCCCTACTACACATACACAGGGCCCTCTCCTCAGGAGCCAAAAAGGGAGGGGGCGCCACCCCATAGTAGGTGATGTCAACCTACCCATAGGCCTCTGTGCTAGAATCCATCTTGGCTAAGAGATACATGTGCACACAGGGGAGGACCCTGAGATAAACCAAATATGGACTCAGAGCCAGGCATACGAGATGATTGGCAGAGAAGACCCAGAAGAAATGCCCCATATAAGTGATTCAAACTACCACAAAAGTGCAACTCTTTCTCTGAGTCTGCCTGGGTGAGTCTATTCACAAGTCCTCTTCTCCTCCTAATAAACACTTTACTTGCTTCACTACTTTCCATCTCTTTGTGGAAATTCATTTCTACAAAGCCGACAGGCCAGGGCCTTGTCACTGGCTACTGGTCCCTGGGGGTCTAGTGGCTAAGATTCAGCACTCTCATTGCTGCGGCCTAACTTCAATCTCTGTCTGGGGAGCTGAAATCCTGCTTCAAGCCACTGTGGGCCAAGGCCACTGGAGATCAAGAGTACACGTGTATCTTTTACCCCTTTCACCCCCTCTCCCACTGGTTTAGGTCTTCTTTGTCTCTCTCCTGCTACCACACAGAGATGATATAAAAGAGGCTCTTTGGCTATTTGCAAAAAATAAATAGATAGATAGATAGATAGATAGATAGATAGATAGATAGATAGATAGATAGATGATAGATTGATACTTTGCTGAAACCCAGGGGGAATTCAGGCTTTTTGAACACTAGCTGCCCCAGACTCCTTGCTTGGCACCTTACAGTAAACACTGCACTTTCCTTCACCACAGCCCTGTGTCAGTAGATTGGCTTTACAAAGTGTTGGTGAGCAAACCCGAGTTTGGTTCAGTAACAATTCCTTAGGCAGCGTCATGCTTTCCCAACTTCTCCTTTCAATCACCCTCCACCTTGGTAATGAGCTATGTCATCGGTAACTTATCCCAAGAAAAGAAAGATTAGGATAAATGGTAGAACTGGTCTTTTCAAGACACAGCCAAAACAGTCACTGCAATCTTATTCTCACATGTTAGATGGTGTAGAATGACATTTTATATGCTCAAAGAATAGCACCCTTAGTAAACTAGCGTAAGGTTTCTTGCTCTTTGTTTTTAGTAACCTCAAACTTACAGAAAAGTTGTAATTACAGTACAAAGAATGTTTTTGCCTTGAACCATTTAAGTCAGTTGATGCCCCATCACCCCATAATACTAGTTTAGTGCGTATTTCCTACAAGCAAGTACATTCTCCGACATAACCACAATATTACCACCCAAACCAGGACATTCATTACTACCATCACTTTGTAGAGGAGCATAGTTTCCCACCCTAAAATATGTCTTTTTGGCATAATGTTTTAAGCTGGTTATTTTCTAAGAAACAGCAGACATGGAAGTTACTCAGTTTCTCTAGGTCTTTCCTATGTATGCATGTTATTACACTTTGATTTTCTTGTTTAATCTGTCTCATGTCCATTTAATTCTTAGACAAGCAAGAAGAACATAGAAGTGTAGAGGAAAATTTCTTTCTCCCTGACAGCTTCCTAAAAGCCCATTAAAGTTTTGCCAGTTGTCCCAATAATGTCTTCTAGAGTAAGAGGATTCAGTTCAAAATAAGGAGTTGCATTTAGTTTTCATGACTCTTTCTCCATCTTGATCCTGGGAAGTTACCTTAGTTTGTTTTTGACTTTCTAGACCTTGACACTATCAAAGATTATAGACGAAGTTACTTTGTCATTTCTCCCTCAATCTGGGTTGTCTTCTGTTATATTCTAATGAGAATCAGGTTCTAGACATTTGGCAGGAATATTACAGAAGTGATGCTGCATTCTTCTCACTACATTTTATCATGTGCCATGTAATTTCTATTTGTTCTATTGGTGTTCACTTTGATAACTAGATTAACTTAATGTCTGCCAGGTCTCTCTGCTATAAATTTTATCTTTTTTCCTTTAGCATATTTTGAAATTATTTTTAGTTTAAATTATTTTAGGTTTATAGCAAATATATAGTATGGCAAATCTCATGTATTCATCACCTACTTTCCCCTAACATAAGCATCTTGAATGACCATGTTACTATTTTATGAGTGGGTACATTGAAGCCATGTAGGTATTCATTCCTCATTAAGCTTTCAATTTATTCAATTTTAAAATTTATATCATCACAGGCTCAGGACTTCCTATTTTATTGAATGGAGAATAATCTATTACTATCAATAACTATTTATTGATTTTTATTGAGATGAAATCCATATAACATAAATTTGACTATTTTAAAGTCAACAATTCAGTGGCAATTAGTACATTCACAGTGTTGTGTAATCACTATCTTTATGTACTTCCAAAACATTTCCATAATCCCCAGATAAAATACTGTACTGGTTTTTTTTTTTTCATATAGCAACAGATTTTAATATATCATTTCTCCCCAAATAGATGTAAAATATAGAGGATAATGGAGATCCTTAAAAGGAAATTTTAGACTACATTAAAATTATAATAAAATATAATAATGCTAAGGTTACAAAAATGAAAACAATAATCTAGAAAAAGAATTGTGTTTGCTGTAATAATTCAGTGCTTATCAAATACCTATTTAGAGATAAGCAGGGAATTCCCAATGGAAGAAACGTCATAAACAAGATGTAAAGGGAAAATTTGGGATCATCCTTGATTTCTTCTGAATATCAATTAATTTCTTAAGGAATACCTTGAAATGTGTTCCTTTCATTTTCATAGATCAGGCATAGCTCCTCCTTTTTTTTTTTCCTTAACATCTTTATTGGACTATAATTGCTTTACCATATTGTGTTAGTTTCTGCTGTATAACAAAGCGAATCAGCTATACATACACATATATCCTCATATCCCCTCCCTCTTGTGTCTCCCTCCCACCTTCCCTATCCCACCCCTCTAGGTGGTCACAAAGCACCAAGCTGACCTCCCTGTGCTATGCAGCTGCTTCCCACTAGCTATCTATTTTACATTTGGCAGTGTATATATGTCCATGCCACTCTCTCACTTCATCCCAGCTTACCCTTCCCCCTCCACATGCCCTCAAGTCCATTCTCCACGTCTGCATCTTTATTCCTGCCCTGCCCCTAAGTTCTTCAGAACCATTTTCTTTTTTGTTTTTTTTAGGTTCCATATATATGTGTTAGCATACGGTATTTGTTTTTCCCTTTCTGACTTACTTCACTCTGTATGACAGACTCTAAGTCCATCCAACTCACTACATATAACTAATTTCATTTTTTTATGGTTGAGTAATATTCCATTCTATATATGTACCACATCTTCTTTATCCATTCATCTGTCGATGGACACTTAGGTTACTTCCATCTCCTGGCTATTGTAAATAGAACTGAACATTGTGGTACATGTCTCTCTTTGAATTATGGTTTTCTCAGGGTATATGCCCAGTAGTGGGATTGCTGGGTCATATGGTAGTCCTATTTTTAGTTTTTTAAGGAACCTCCATACTGTCCTCCATAGTGGCTGTATCAATTGACATTCCCACCAACAGTGCAGGAGGGTTCCCTTTCCTCCACACCCTTCCCAGCATTTATTATTTGTAGATTTTTTGATGATGACCATTCTGACCAGTGTAAGGTGATAACTCATTGTAGTTTTGATTTGAATTTCTCTAATGATTAGTGATGTTGAGCATTCTTTCATGTGTTTGTTGGCAGTCCGTATATCTTCTTTGGAGAAATGTCTATTTAGGTCCTCTGCCCATTTTTGGATTGGGTTGTTTGTTTTTTTGATATTAAGCTGCATGAGCTGCTTGTAAATTTTGGAGATTAGTCCTTTGTCTGTTGCTTCCTTTGCAAATATATCCTCCCATTCTGAGGGTTGTCTTCTCGTCTTGTTTATGGTTTCCTTTGCTGTGCAAAAGCTTTTAAGTTTCATTAGGTCCCATTTGTTTATTTTTGTTTATTTATTTATTTTTTTCTTTTGCGGTATGCTGGCCTCTCACTGTTGTGGCCTCTCCCGCTGCAGAGCACAGGCTCCGGACACGCAGGCTCAGAGGCCATGGCTCACAGGTCCAGCCGCTCCGCGGCATGTGGGATCCTTCCGGACCGGGGCACGAACCCGTGGTCCCCTGCATCGGCAGGTGAACTCTCAACCACTGCACCACCAGGGAAGCCCTATTTTTGTTTTTAATTTCCATTTCTCTCAGAGGTGAGTCTAAAAGGATCTTGCTGTGATTTATGTCATAGACTGTTCTGCCTGTTTTCCTCTAAGAGTTTGATAGTGTCTGGCCTTACATTTAGGTCTTTAAACCATTTTGAGTTTATTTTTGTGTATGGTGTTAGGGAATGTTCTGATTTCATTCTTTTACAGGTAGCTGTCCAGTTTTCCCAGCACCACTTATTGAAGAGGCTGTCTTTTCTCCATTATATATTCTTGCCTCCTTTATCGAAAATAAGGTGACCATATGTGTGTGGGTTTATCTCTGGGCTTTCTATCCTGTTCCATTGATCTATCTTTCTGTTTTTGTGCCAGTACCATACTGTCTTGATTACTGTAGTTTTGTAGTACAGTCTGAACTCTGCTAGCCTGATTCCTCCAGCTCTGTTTTTCCTTCTCAGGATTGCTTGGCTATTCAGGGTCTTTTGTGTCTCCATACAAATTGTGAAATTTTTTGTTCTAGTTCTGTGAAAAATGCCATTGGTAGTTTGATAGGGATTGCATTGAATTTGTAGATTGCTTAGAGTAGTATAGTCATTTTCACAATGTTGATTCTTCCAATGCAAGAACATGGTATATCTCTCCATCTGTTTGTATTATATTTAATTTCTTTCATCAGTGTCTTATAGTTTTGTGCATACAGGTCTTTTGTCTCCTTAGGTAGGTTTATTCCTAGGTATTTTATTCTTTTTGTTGCAGCGGTAAATGGGAGTGTTTCCTTAATTTCCCTTTCAGATTTTTCATCATTAGTGTATGGGAATGCAAGAGATTTCTGTGCATTAATTTTGCATCCTGCTACTTTATCAAATTCATTGATTAGCTCTAGTAGTTATCTGGTAGCATCTTTAGGATTCTCTATGCATAGTATCATGTCATCTTCAAACAGTGACAACTTTACTTCTTCTTTTCCGATTTGGATTCCTTTTATTTCTTTTTTTTCTCTGATTGCTGTGGCTAAAACTTCCAAATCTATGTTGAATATTAGTGGTAAGAGTGGACAACCTTGTCTTGTTCCTGATCTTAGTGGAAATGGTTTCAGCTTTTCATCATTGAGGACAAGGTTGGCTGGGGGTTTTTCATATAAGGCCTTTATTATGTTAAGGTAAGTTCCCTCTATGCCTACTTTCTGGAGGGTTTTTATCATATCGGTGTTGAATTTTGTCAAAAGCTTTTCCTGCATCTATTGAGATGATCAGATGGTTTTTATCCTTCAGTTTGTTAATACTGTTTATCACATTGATTGATATGCATATATTGAAGAATCCTTGCATTCCTGGAATAAACCCCACTTGATCATGTTGTATGATCCTTTTAATGTGCTGTTGGATTCTCTTTGCTAATATTTTGTTGAGGATTTTTGCATTTATGTTCGTCAGTGATATTGGCCTGTAGTTTTCTTTCTTTGTGACATCCTTCTCTGATTTTGGTATCAGGGTGATAGTAGCCTTGTAGAATTAGTTTGGGAGTGTTCATCCCTCTGGTATATTTTGGAAGAGTTTGAGAATGATAGTTGTTAACTCGTCTCTAAATGTTTGATAGAATTTGCCTGTTAAGCCATCTGGTCCTGGGCTATTGTTTGTTGGAAGATTTTAAATCACAGTCTCAATTTTATCGCCTGGGATTGGTCTGTTTATATTTTCTATTTCTTCCTGGTTCAGTCTCAGAACGGTGTGCTTTTCTAAGAATTTGTCCATTTCTTCCAGGTTGTCCAATTTATTGGCATATAGCTGCTTTTAGTAATCTCTCATGATCCTCTGTATTTCTGCAGTGTCAGTTGTTACTTTTCCTTTTGCCTTTTAATTCTATTGATTTGAGTCCTCTCCCTTTTTTTCTTGATGAGTCTGGCTAATGGTTTTTCAATTTTTTTTTTATCTTCTCAAAGAACCAGCTTTTAGTTTTATTGATCATTGCTACTGTTTCCTTCATTTCTTTTTCATGTATTTCTGATGTGATCTTTATGATTTCTTCCTTTCTGCTAACTTGAAGTGTTTTTGTTCTTCTTTCTGTAATTACTTTAGGTGTAAGGTTAGATTGTTTATTTGAGATGTTTCTTGTTTCTTGAAGTAGGATTTTATTGCTATAAACTTCCCTCTTAGAACTGCTTTTGCTGCATCCCATAGGTTTTGGGTTGTTGTGTTTTCATTGTCATTTGTTTCTAGGTATTTTTGGATTTCCTTTTTCATTTCTTCAGTGATCTCTTGGTTATTTAGTAGCGTATTGTTTAGCCTCCATGTGTTTGTATTTTTTACAGACATTTTCCTGCAATTCATATCTAGTCTCATAGTGTTGTTGTCGGAAAGGTACCTGATATGATTTCAACTTGCTTAAATTTACCAAGGCTTGATCTGTTACCCAAGACATAATCTATCCTGGAGAATGTTCCATGAGCACTTGAGAAGAAAATGTATTCTGTTGTTTTTGGATGGAATGTCCTAGAAATATCAATTTTGTCCATCATGTTTAATGTATCATTTAAAGTTTGTGTTTCCTTATTTATTTTCATTTTGGATGATCTGTCCATTGGTGAAAGTGGGGTGTTAATGTCCCCTACTATGATTGTGTTACTGTCTGTTTCCCAATTTATGGCTGTTAGAATTTGCTTTATGTATTGAGGTGCTCCTATGTTGGGTCCATAAATATTTACAGTTGTTATATCTTCTTCTTGGATTGATCCCTTGATCATTATGTAGTGTCTTTCTTTGTCTCTTGTAATAGTCCTTATTTTAAAGTCTATTTTGTCCGATATAAGAATTGCTACTGCCGCTTTCTTTTGATTTCCTTTTGCATGGATTATCTTTTTCCATCCGCTTACTTTCAGTCTGTATGTGTCCCTAGGTCTGAAGTGGGTCTCTTGTAGACAGCATATATATGGGTCTTATTTTTGTATCCATTCAGCCAGTCTTTATTTTTTGGTTGGAGCATTTAATCCATTTACATTTAAGGTTGTTATCGATATGTATGTTCCTATTACCATTTTCTTAATTGTTTGGGTTTGTTATTGTAGGTCTTTTCCTTCTCTTGTGTTTCCTGCCCAGAGAGGTTCCTTTAGCATTTGTTGGAATGCTGGTTTGGTGGTGCTGAATTCTCTCAGCTTTTGCTTGTCTGTAAAGTTTTTAATTTCTCCATGAGATCTGAATGAGATCCTTGCTGTGTAGAGTAATGTTGGTTCTATGTATTTCCCTTTCATCACTTTAAATATGTCCTGCCACTTCCTTCTGGTTTGCAGAGTTTCTGCTGAAAGATCAGCTGTTAACCCTATGGGGCTTCCCTTGTATGTTATTTGTTGTTTTCCCCTTGATGCTTTTAATATTTTTTCCTTGTATTTAATTTTTGATAGTTTGCTTAATATGTGTCCTGACATGTTTTTCCTTGGATTTATCCTGTATGGGACTCTCTGTGCTTCCTGGACTTGATTGACTATTTCCTTTCCCATATTAGGGAGGTTTTCAGCTATAATCTCTTCAAATATTTTCTCAGTCCCTTTTTTTACCTTCTCTTCTTCTTCTGGCACCCCTATAATTTGAATGTTGGTTTGTTTAATGTTGTCCCAGAGGTCTTCTGAGAGTGTCCTCAATTCTTTTCATTCCTTTTTCTTTATTCTGCTCTGCAGTAGTTATTTCCACTATTTTATCTTCCAGGTCACTTTTCCATTCTTCTGCCTCAGTTATTCTACTATTGATTCCTTCTAGAGAATTTTTAATCCATTTATTGTGTTGTTCATTATTGTTTATTTGCTCTTTATTTCTTCTAGTTCCTTGTTAAACGTTTCTTGGATTTTCTCCATTTGATTTCCAAGATTTTGGATCATCTTTACTATCATTACTCTGAATTCTTTTTCAGGTAGACTGCCTATTTCCTCTTCATTTGTTTGGTCTGGTGTGTTTTTACTTTGCTCCTTCATCTGCTGTTTGTTTCTCTGTCTTCTCCTTTTGCCTAACCTACTGTGTTTGTGGTCTCCATTTCACAGGCTTCAGGTTCATAGTTTCCATTGTTTTCGGTGTCTGCCCCCAGTGACTAAGGTTGGTTCACTGGGTTGTGTAGGCTTCCTGGTGGAGGGGACTCATGCCTGTGTTCTGGTGGATGAGGCTGGATTTTCTTTTAATGGTGGGCAGGACCGTGTCCAGTGGTGTGTTTTGCGGTGTCTGTGACCTTGTTATGATTTTAGGCAGCCTCTCTACTAATGGATGGGGTTGTGTTCCTTTCTTACTAGTTGTTTGGCAGAGGGTGTCCAGCCCTGTATCTTGCTGGTCATTTAGTGGAGCTGGGTCTTAGCGTTGAGATGGAGATCTCTGGGAGAACTTTTGCCGTTTGATATTACTTGGAGCCAGGAGGTCTCTGGTGGACTAATGTCCTGATCTCGGCTCTCCCACCTCAGAGGCACAGGCCTGACACCCAGCCGAAGCACCAAGACCCTGTCAGCCACACGGCTCAGAAGGAAAGGGAGGAAAACAAGAAAGAAAGAAAGAAAGAAAAAATGGAAAGAAAAGAAAGTTATTAAGATAAAAAAATTACTAAAAATTTATAAAATGAAAAGTAATTTAAAAAATGAAAGAGAGAGCAACCAAGCCAGAAAACAAATCCACCAATGATAACAAGCGTTAAAAAGTATATAATAAAAAAAAAATAATAATAACGGACAGACAGAATCCTAGGACAAATGGTAAAGGCAAGCCTGTACAGACAAAATCACACAAAGAAGCATACACATAAACACTCACAAAAAGAGAAAAAAGATATATATCTATATATTAAAAAAATGGAAGAGAGCAACAAAATCAATAAACAAATCTACCAATGAAAATAAACTCTAAATACTAAACTAAGATAAACATAAAACCAGAGACAAATTGGATGCAGAAAGCAAACCCCAAGTCTATAGTTGGTCCCAAAGTCCACAGCCTCAATTTTGGGATGATTTGTCGTCTATTCAGGTATTCCACAGATGCAGGGTACATCAAGTTGACTGTGGAGATTTAATCCGCTGCTCCTGAGGCTGCTGGGAGAAATTTCCCTTTCCCTTCTTTATTTGCACAGCTACTGGGGTTCAGCTTTGGATTTGACCTTGCCTCCACGTGTAGGTCACCTGAGGGTGTCTGTTCTTCACTCAGACAGGACGGGGTTAAAGTAGCAGCTGATTAGGTGGCTCTGGCTTGCTTATGCAGTGGGGAGGGAGGGGTACAGAATGTGGTGTGAACCTTCGGCAGCAGAGGCTGGTGTGACTTTGCAACAGCCTGAGGTGCGCTGTGTGTTCTCCTGGGGTAGTTGTCCCTGGATCACAGGACCCTGGCAGTGGCGGGCTGCACAGGCTCCCGGGAGGGGAGGTGTGGATAGTGACCTGTGCTTGCACACAGGCTTCTTGGTGGCTGCAGCAGCAGCCTTAGCATTTCATGCCCGTCTCTGGTGTCTGCACTGATAGCCACGGCTCATGCCCGTCTCTGGAGCTTGTTTAGGCAGTGCTCTGAATCCCCTCTCCTCGCGCCCCCTGAAACAATGGCCTCTTGCCTCTTAGGCAGGTCCCAACTTTTTCCCAGACTCCCTCCCGGCTAGCTGTGGCGCACTACCCCACTTCAGGCTGTGTTCAGGCAGCCAACCCCTGCCCTCTCCCTGAGATCTGAACTCCAAAGCCCGAAACTCAGCTCCCAGCCCCCACCCACTCCACCAGGTGAGCAGACAAGCCTCTGGGGCTGGTGAGTGCTGGTTGGCACTGATCCTCTGTGCGGGAATCTCTCTGCTTTGCCCTCTGCACCCCTGTTGCTGCACTCTCCTCCATGGCTCCAAAGTTTACCCCCCGCCACCCCCCTCTCCACCAGTGAAGGGGCTTCGTAGTATGTGGAAACTTTTCCTCCTTCACAGCTCTCTCCCAGAGGTGCAGGTCCTGTCACTATTCTTTTTTCTGTTTTTTCTTCTTTTCTTTGCCCTACCCAGGTACATGGGGAGTTTCTTGCCTTTTGCTAAGTCTGAGGTCTTCTGCCAGCATTCAGTAGGTGTTCTGTAGGAGTTGTTCCACATGTAGATGTATTTCTGATGTATTTGTGGGGAGGAAGGTGATGTCCTCGTCTTAATCCTCAGCCATCTTGGAGGTCTCCCTGTACTGTTTTCTACAGTAGCTGAACCATTTTCCACTCCCACCAGCAATGTATAAGGGTTCTGATTTCTCCACATCCTCACCAACACTGATTATTTTCTGTTATTTGATTCTAGCTACCCTAGTGGGTATAAAATGATATCTCTTTGAGAGTTTGATGTGTGTTTCCCTAGTGACTAATGATATTGAGCATCTTTGCCTATGCTTGTTTACTATTTGAATATCTTATTTAAAGAAATGTCTATTAAAGTCTTTTACCTGTTTTCAAATTGGATTGTCTGTTTTGAGGTTGAGTTCTTTATATTTTCTATAAGATAACTCTGTGAGAGTTCTTCATATATTCTGGATAATAGACCCTTAACAGCTATTATGATTTGCAAATACTTTTCCCTTTTCTGTAGGTTGTCTTTTCACTTTCTTGATAATGTTCTTTGAAGCAAAAATATTTTTAATTTTGATGAATTCCAACCTAAAAATTCAATTTGATGAATTTTTAATGTTGATGAATTCCAATCCAATTCTAATGGATTCTTTATATCTAGGAATCCATTATCAAACACAAAGTCATGAAGATTTAAACCTATGTTTACTTCAAAGAGTTTTCTAGTTTTAGTTCTTTATTTAGAGTGTTGATCCATTTTGGGTTAATATTTGTATGTGGTGTGAGGTAGGGGTTCATCTTCATTCCTTTGCATTTGGATATCCAATTGTCCCAGCATCATTTCTTGAAAAGACTATACTTAACCCCACTGAATGGTCTTGGTGCCGTTGTTGAAAATCAATTGGTCATAAAGGTATGGTTTTATTGCTGGACTCTCAATTCTATTCTATTGGTCTATATGCCTATCACAATGCCAGCACCACAGTATTTTCATAACTGTATGCTTGCAGTAAGTTTTGAAATTGGGAAATATGAGTCCTCTCATTTTGGTCTCCTTTTACATTTTTGTTTGTGTGTTTTTGGCTATTGCAATTCCATATAGATTTAAGATAGGCTTTTCCATTTCTGAAAAAGAAAGGCCTTTGGAAATTTGATAGGGAACACATTCAATCTATAGATTGCTTTGAGGAGTATTGCCTTCTTAGCAATATTAAGTTTTCCAATCCATGGACACAAAATGTATTTCCATTTATTCATGTCTTCTTTAATCTTTTTCAACTATGTTGTATAGTTTTCCATGTACAATTTTTGCTCCTATTTGGTTAAATTTATTCCTAGGTAGCTTATTCTTTTGGATATTATTGTAAATATAAATGTTTTCTGAAATTCCTTTTTGGATTATTGATCGCTATTATATATTAAAACAATTGTCTTTGCTGTGTTGATCTTGTATTTGGCAATATTGTTGAATTCTTTTATTAGCCCTAGAAGGTTTTTTTATTGGGTTCATTGGCATTTTTTACATATAGGATCATGTCATGCATAAATTTAGTATTTACTTTTAACATTGTCCCAGATTTGGCTAGTGGGAGACTCATTCAAACTGGCTCCTCTGTCCTTTAGATATGTCCTCATTATTCTTTGAGTACCCTCTTACTTTCTATCACATGCTATTCTATGATCATTTTGTATTTTCCCTGCCCTAGCTCCAAAATCATCCATTTCTGCAAAGAGTCATTGTTCCTTTTTGTGGAGAAGGGTATTGATGAATCAAGATCTGAATAGTAGATGTGATTGTTGTCACTGTTCCCAGGCCCTCTCCATGAACAGAACTAGAGGGCATGTGTATTACATACCATACATACATACACACAAGTTAACATCTATTAATTTTATCTAATTATGTATACTGATAACTATGAGTTGACACCAATAACTTAAATTCCAATCCAGCACCACAGGGTTCATTCTAGTTTTTTCCTTTTCCATATTTTAACTTTTCTCAGATAGTGAGAAACCTTGCTCCCATTATTCTTAATGCATTGATTATTTGATAAATCCTCTTACATGTATTAACTTCCCATTGTTGGTGCCATGTCCTCCCCTGAGCAAATATTTTTGTCCTACTTAGGCTCTGAACTCCATGCTACACAGCTGTCACTGTCCACAATGTGGATTCCTCCTAATCCTGCTTTCCCACAGACCTTACCAATCCATCCCCCATGTGGGCTCAGGCTCTGACAGTCCTCCCTAGGCTACCTCTTTCTGGGCTGTCCCTCCACAGTGTACCCTCTTCACTCTTTGTTTGCTCTGGCACCCCTTACTTGGTCACCCATATGTGTGGATGCTTCCCTGACTCTGTTTTGCCTTTGACACCCTTCTCTAGGCCCATTATCTGTCCCTGTCCCTCACAGTACGGACATCTACCTTGCTTGGACCCTTCAAATGACTTTAGGACTAAATAGTTCAGGAAGGAGAGGGAAGGGAAGTGGAAGGGGAATGGTTTGTTTGTTTTCCCAAGGCAAACAAACTGAACAGTTAAGATGATCTGGTTTTTAAATATGACTCGACACAACCTACATTGAATGTGGGGATGGGACTATTTAGTCTCATTTACTACCCAATATTGAGTTCCTTAGGTAGCATCTCTGACAAGGAGTTATTTAACTGCTGCCTGAACACTTCATATCTATCATATTAGAAAAGAGCTATACCATATGCATATTTAACACAGGCAAATGTAACTATAAGCACATAGATCAGAATGGAGGAGAGGAAAAAAAGAGGTGAGGAGGGAGAGTGAGAGTGAGGGAAAGGAAGAAAAGAGAAGGAGAGGGAGAAAGAGAGAAAAACACCATGAAAACAGTTCTGTTGATTTTACTTACCTTTGCACTCAGTGGGAATATGCCTCGGGCTGAACAGCTAGTCATCATAGCATTACTATAAGGTAGCCACTATTAGCCCCATTTTATACATGAGAAAATTGAGGCTTGAAGAGACTGAGTCATGCCCCAGGTCACACACCTAGTGTGTATGCAGAGCTGAGGTTCTAACCTGTCTGTCTGACTCAAGAGCTATGCATTCCTGCATCCAGGGATGTGAAGCCCACTTCCTGTCATGGCAGCCCATTCCAGCCTTGGACTGTCTTGACTATTAGAATGTTTTATCCTTTAATAGAGTTGAAAATCTGTCTCCCTGAAGTTTTTCCACCCATTGGTCTGGGTTTTACCCTTTGGGCATGTGTAAAACAATTCTAATTGCTCTTCCACATGACAGCCCTTAAAATATTTGTAGAGAGCTATCATATCCCCTGAGTTTTTTGCTCTCTAGGCTAGACAATTCTAGTTCCATCAAACATTTCTCTTATGAATGAGAAAATGCCTTCCCTCTAGCTTGTTACACTGCACTAATTTTCCAAGGTAAGAAGGATTCAATTCATGCCTCAAACATATTCCATTGTATCCAGGACAAAAGGAGAGTTAGACATTTGCTTTTGAACTGAAATGGCAAACAAGGAATTCAATCTGCCTTCCACTGCAGATATTTATTAGGTTCTGAGACATAAGTGCTAAATTATCTTTTCACTTGGGTCTTTCTGTACATAAGGTCAAGCCATTGGTCTAGATCCCATTCTTCTTTTGAGGAAGGTCCAGGAATTTCCATGAAAGATTGCTACCAACTATCTGTCACTAGGAATGTGTAATATTACAGCTAGGGCAGTACATTTCAAAATTACCTAGAGCTCATATATCCAATAAAGGGCTAGTATCCAGAAGATATAAAGAGCTCTTACAACTCAGCAACAAAAAGACAACTCATTAAAAAATGGACAAAGGACTTGAATAGATATTTCTCCAAAGAAGATATGCATGTGGCTAATAAACACATGAAAAGACGCTCAACATCATTAGTGGTTAGGGAACTGCAAACCCAAACCACAGTGAGATAACATTTCATACTCAGCAGGATGGCTAGAATAAAAAAAATAATAAAAAGTGTTGGTGAGGATGTGGAGAAATTGGAGCCCTCATACATTGCTGGTAGGAATGTAAAATGGTTCAGCCATGCTGGAAAACAGTTTAGTGGTTGCTCAAAATGTTAAACATGGAAATACCATATCACCCAGCAATTACACTCCTATATACCCAAAGGAACAGAAAACAAAAACTTGTACACAAATGTTCATAGCATGACTGTTGTCAATAGTCAAAAGGTGGAAACATTCCAAATGCCCATCAACAGATGAATGGAGAAAGAAAGATACAATGGAGGATTATACAGCCATAAAAAAGAATGAAGTATTGACACATGCTACAATGTGTATGAACCTTGAAAACATTATCCTAAGTGAAAGAAGCCAGACATACAAGACCAAATGTTGTATGATTCCATTTATATGAAATATCCAGAATAGGTAAATCCACAGAGTCATAACACAGGTTAGTGGTTGCTATGGGCTAGAGGGAGAGGAGAGAGGAGAATTACTGCTTAATAGGTATGGAGTCTCCTTTTAGAGTGATGAAAATGTTTTGGAACTAAATAGAAGTGATAGTCATACAACATTGTGAATGTACTAAATGCAACTCAATTTTACACTTTAAAATGGTCAGTTTTATGCTATGTGAATGTCACCTCAATAAACACAATTACCTGGAGCTCTCTGGCAGGTGAGAGGATGGTAGGGAGGGCAAACACAGTGTTTTTCCCTATTTCTGTCATTCAGGGCTAAGCTACTTGTTTCAAAAAATGTTCTAAAGAAATAAATGAACCCAAGAAGAAATCATGCTAGCTTAGGAATATGGTAACTCTATATTATCAGAGCCAGGGCATCTGTTTTCTAGCCAGATTGTTCTTAAAACTATGCTAATTCAGTAAAATAATGACAGTTATAATGAAATGGTCACAAACATCAGGCTTTGCAGATGAGTATATTTATCACTTAAATACATAGCTGTTAAGTCAGGGCATTTCTCCATCACGTACTATTTTGGATGGAACCAATCCTTATTTTCTGGAAGAAATTGATTTTAACTAGAACCATTGCATTTTAAATTTCCATGTAGTGCAGGACTAACTTAGTATTCATTAATATTTGCCATACATACTTTCACTCATAAGGTGTTTTCTCCCCGGATTCAACAGTCTATCAGAGAGTTGTGAAAAGGGATTGTCAGAGACAAAATCTCGAACTGCCCCAAAAGAGCCATATTTTACTTCAGCTCCACATTCGTTGAGTGAACCTCACATCTTTTCATTGTTCAAAAGCCAAATTCTCCAAGGGCTTCCACTCCTCCCCAGGGGAAAGTTAGACACTTGGAGAAGCTGCATCAACTTATAGACCACAAGGGTGCCATTTGGCAAATTACAGTTTCCATGTTCTGGGACCCTAGAGAAAATTAATACACTTTCCTAGACTGTCAAAGTTCTTCTCATATGTAGTTGGGAAAAGCAATTAAAATACTGAGTAAAACTTATATGTACTATTTGGATATGCTGAGTCAAACAGGTAAAATTAGATTGCTGTCCTGGAAATTCATAGATGAAATAGCTTTCTCTGAGTGCTAAGGTTAGGGTAGGTAACTGCATTTTAATTGCTAAAGTATCAGGAAGAAACTTTTTTTCATCCTAAAGTTGGAAGGTTGCATGGGAATTCTTTTAAGTATTGCTCAACATCACTTACAGCAAAGCCACAGTTTCATCCACAGATTCCATTGTCAGTGTTTCTCCAGCCAATCACCTTCCCCTGGTTATATAGAGCATGTTACATGGTATCCTACAAAGAGGGATGGCAATGACCTGTATGGGCAATTTGCTATCTGAGTCAATTATTTTGTAAGGGGCATATGCGTATCAGAACTTACAGTAACTATTAATTTAGTTAGTAAATTAGCAGGATAAGCCATTATACCTAAACTGATTTTCCTCTTCTTCCTTTTCCTTCCCTTAAATTGTCTATAAGCATTTTTTTGTGACTATACATCACTACAGACTGACAATCATTGAGTAACCAAAACAATTTCACCACCAAATCCATCATCTGTCACATTACCACCACATTTCACATATGGGAGCAATAGATATAGAAAGCACTAAATAAAATGGTGTTGCTCTAAAGAAAGGCCAGATTTATTTATTTTTAAGAGAAAAAAATACAGCTAAGAATAATGCATTTTCTCATCCCCTCTGCTTTGAGGTTCTGACCCACGAATGTTTTTGTGGTTTCTCTGCTTGTTTGTTAATGACCCTTACATGACTGTAGAAGGCTGTGAGTACCACTACTAGTTAGAATGGATTTGCTACTGTGCTTCCCACCTATAATCTATTAATTATGCTTTCTTAACTCTCTATCTTATTGGAGAGATGGATAAATAGAATTCCTCTAGACGTCTGCTATTCATCAGGATTACTTGTGCAGTTTATATTTGAACTCCCATTCTGCAGATTTTGAAGTTACTCTTCCTGTTCTAGTTACTATTGTTTTGTAACAAATCACTTCAAAATGTCAAGGCTGAAAATGTCAACAATTATGTTATCACCTCTCATGGCTTCCAGGGGTCAGGAAGTCAGGAAGGGTTCATCTGGGAGGTTCTGGCTTGGAGTCTCCCATGTAATTGCAGCCAGACAGTGGCTGGAGCCAGATAGTGGTGGGCTGGTGCAGAGGAGGCTGGCCAGGCATCTCTCTCTTCCTGCACTTTCAGTGCTTCTCCATATGGAGAACTAGCCTAGGCTAACTGGGGCTTCTTCACAGTGTGGCAGTCTCAGGGCTGTTAGACTGCTTACAGGGTGTCTAATGACTCAGCATTCCACTCCTGGGTATATATCCAAAAAATCCCAGAAATGTTAATTCAAAAAGATACACACACCCCAATGTTCATAACAGCATTATTCACAATGGCCAAGATATGGAAGAAACCCAAGTGTCCATCAACAGATGACGGGATAAAGAAGATGTGGTATATATATACAATGGAATACTACTCAGCCATAAAAAAGAAGGAAATTTTGCCATTTGCAGCAACATGGATGGACTTGGAGGGTATTATGCTAAGTGAAGTAAGTCAGACAGAGAAAGACAAATACTGTATGACGTCACTTATATATGAAATCTAGAAAATACAACAAACTAGTGAATATAACAAAAAGAAGCAGACTCACAGATAAAAAGAACTAGTGCTTACCAGTGGGGAGAGGGAAGTGTGGAGGGGCAATATAGGGGTAGGAGAAAAATAAAAGCATTATTATGAAATTATATGAAATTGTGTGTGAAACTTTTGAAAATTGTAAAGCACCACAGAATTTAAAAACTCTTTCATTCAATTAACAAAATAAAATAAAATTTTTTTAAAAGTGATTGTTCCAGAAAACAAGGAAGAAACCTTCTAAGACCTAGCTTCAGAAATCCCACTGCACTATTTCTGCCTCATTACTGGTTACAAGCAAGTCACAAACCTAGCCAGATTTAAGAGGGAGAGGAACTAGACTGTACATCTTGATGGAGGAGTGGCAACTTTCTAGAGAGCATGAGGGATGGGAGCTCGCATCGCAGTCATCTTTGGAAAATACAGTCTCCTAAATGCCCTTTGATCACAACTTTTCCTCTATCTTGTTCTTCTCTAAGTCCATGGTCAATTGAGGTTTTTCCCTTTTGTAATCAAATGCAACATTACGATGAAGTATTTATTAGGGTCTGTCATGTATATGATGCCATGCCAGACACTTTAGGCTTGATACCAAAAAAAATCATGGTCCTTCCCTTCTAAGAGATTATATTTAAATGTAATATAAACAGATAAGTAATATACTTTTAATTTCCCTTTTGTCAAGTAAAAAAATGAGAAAGAGCAGTAAAAGAACTTATCACATTCTTAAAATCACATCCCAAAGACCCTTCCCTTTGAAGAAAGAGACTATAAATTTATTTAATGAAATATTATGTTACTAGATATTTTGCTTAGGAATTCTTTGCTTGAAAGTAATGGAATACCAACTCAATGTAGCTTAAGAAAAAAAAGAGAGATTATAATGAGGATAAAGGAGTGTTTCAGAGAACGCATGGACAGAAATGTAACTGGGTTTCAAGAAGAAGCTAAAGTGAGAAATTAAATGTCATGTGAGATTTCTCTATTTTGCTCTGCAGTCCAGGCTTTGCTGCTGCTTTTATCCACATCATAGAAAACAATGCAACCTCAGTGCTCAGGATTCCATGTTCTTGTCCAGCCACCCAAAAACAAACTGGTTTTCTTGTCATCTCCATATCTAAATTGGTTCAGCTCATCCTTGGTAAATAAGAAGCCTGGCTAGGAGCTGAGGTTGCAATGTCTCACTCTGACAGCTTCAGCTACAATCTTGTAGATCAAACAGTTTCAATCCTTCCAAAAGGTGTGCTGGGGAAATAATCTAATAGATGCCTACTAAGCCAAGATGGAGGAAAGTACAAAGGGTTGATGTTGTGCGTAGGTAGCATAAGAAATTGACTACCTGATACTATTAAAAAGCTAGTAAGAGATTGGTTCAAGATGACGGAGTAGAAGAATGTGTGCTCACTCCCTCTTGCAAGAGCACCAGAATCACAACTAACTGCTGAGCAATCATTGACAGGAGGACACTGGAACTCACCAAAAAAGATACCCCACATCCAAAGACAAAGGAGAAGCCACAATGAGATGGTAGGAGGGGGGCAATCACAACAAAATCAAATCCCATAATGGCTGGGTGGGTGACTCACAAACTGGAGAACACTTATACCACAGAAGTCCACCAACTGGAGTGAAGGTTCTGAGCCCCATGTCATACTTCCCAACCTCGAGGTCTGACAACGGGAGGAGGAATTCCTAGAGAATCAGACTTTGAAGGCTAGGGGGATTTGACTGCAGGACTTCGACAGGACTGGGGGAAACAGAGACCCCACACTTGGAGGGCACACACAAAGTAGTGTGTGCATCAGGACCCAGGAGGAAGGAACAGTGACCCCATAGGAGACTGAATCAGACCTACCTGCTAGTGTTTGAGTGTCTCCTGCAGAGGTGAGGGCTGGCTGTGGCTCACCACAGGGACAAGGACACTGGCAGCAGAAGTTCTGGGAAGTACTCCTTGGCATGAGCCCTCCCAGAGTCTGCCATTAGCCCCGGCAAAAAGCCTGTGACTTCCAGTGCTGGGTCTCCTCAGACCAAACAACCAACAGGGAGGGAATTCAGGCCTACCCATCAGCAGACAAGCAGATTAAAATTTTACTGAGTTCAGCCCACCAGAGCAACAGCCAGCTCTACCCACCACCAGTCCCTCACATTAGGGAGCGTCCACAAGCCTCATAAATAGCCTCATCCATCAGAGGGAAGACAGCAGAAGCAAGAAAATCTACAGTCCTGCAGCCTGGGGAACAAGAAGCACATTCACAAAAAGATAGACAAAAATGAAAATGCAGAGGAGTATGTACCAGATGGAGGAACAAGATAAACCCCAGAAAAACAACTAAATGAAGTGGAGATAGGCCACCTTCCAGAAAAAGAATTCAGAATAATGATAGCAAAGATGATCCAGGACCTCATAAAAAGAATGGAGGCAAAGATAGAGAAGATGCAAGAAATGTTTAACAAAGACCAAGAAGAATTAAAGAACAAACACCTAGAAGAATTAAAGAACAAGCAAACAGAGATGAACAATACAATAACTGAAATGAAAAATACACTAGAAAGAATCAAGAGCAGAATAACTGAGGCAGAAGAATGGATAAGTGACCTGGAAGACAGAATGGTGGAATTCACTGCTGCAGAACAGAATAAAGAAAAAAGAATGAAAAGAAATGAAGACAGCATGAGAGACTTCTGGGACAACATTAAATGCAACAACATTCGCATTATAGGGGTACCAGAAGAAGAGAGAGAGAAAGGACCCGAGAAAATATTTGAAGAGATTATAGTCAAAAACTTCCCCAACATGGGAAAGGAAATAGCCACCCAAGTCCAGGAAATGCATAGAGTCCCAGGCAGAAAAAACCCAAGCAGAAACACACCAAGACACATAGTAAACAAATTGACAAAAATTAAAGACAAACAAAAATTATTAAAAGCAACAAGGAAAAAACCATAAATAACATACAAGGGAACTCTCATAAGGGTAACAGCTGATTTCTCAGCAGAAACTCTACAAGCCAGAAGGGAGTGGCACGATATATTTAAAGTGATAAAAGGGAAAAACGTACAACCAAGATTACTCTATCCAGCAAGAATCTCATTCAGATTTCATGGAGAAATCAAAATCTTTACAGACAAGCTAAAGCTAAGAGAATTCAGCACCACCAAACCAGCTCTACAACAAAATGCTAAGGAATTTCTCTAAGTGGGAAACACAAGAGAAGAAAAGGACCTACAAAAACAGACACAAAACAATTAAGAAAATGGTCATAGAAACATACATATTGATAATTAGCTTAAATTTGAATGGATTAAAGGCGCCAACCAAAAGACACAGGCTTGCTGAATGGATACAAAAACAAGACCCATATATATATGCCGTCTATAAGAGACCCACTTCAGACCCAGGGACACATACAGACTGAAAGTGAGGGGATGGAAAAAGATATTCCATTCAAATGGAAATCAAAAGAAACCTGGAGTCCCAATACTCATATCAGATAAAATAGACTTTAGAATAAAGAATGTTACAAGAGACAAGGAAGGACACTACCTAATGATCAAGAGATCAATCGAAGAAGAAGATATAACAATTATAAATATATATGCACCCAACATAGGAGCACCTCAATACAAAAGGCAATTGCTAACAGCCATAAAGGGGGAAATGAACAGTAACACAATAATAGTGGGCGACTTTAACACCTCACTTACACTAATGGACAGATCATCCAAACAGAAAATTAATAAGGAAACACAAGCTTTAAATGACACAGTAGGCCAGATAGATTTAACTGATAGTTATAGGACAGTCCATCCAAAAACAGCAGATTATGCTTTCTTCTCAAGTGCTCATGGAACATTCTCCAGGACAGATCATATCTTGGGTCACAAACCAAGTCATGTCAAATTTAAGAAAATTGAAATCATATCAAGCACCTTTTCCAACCACAGTGCTATGAGACTAGATATCAAGTACAGGGAAAAAAACATAAAAAAGGGCTTCCCTGGTGGTGCAGTGGTTGAGAGTCTGCCTGCCAATGCAGGGGACACGGGTTCGTGCCCCGGTCTGGGAAGATCCCACATGCCGTGGAGCAGCTGGGCCCGTGAGCCATGGACGCTGAGCCTGCACGTCCGGAGCCTGTGCTCCGCAACAGGAGAGGCCACAACAGTGAGAGGCCCGCTTACTGCAAAAAAAAAAAAAAAAAAAAAATTACCTAGAGAGAGATGACCACAAAAACACGACAAACCAAAACCTATGGGATGCGCAAAAGCAGTTCTAAGAGGGAAGTTTATAGCAATATTATCTTACCTCAAGATACAAGAAAAATCTCAAATAAACAATCTAACCTTACATCTAAAGAAACTAGAGAAAGAAGAACAAACAAAATCCAAAGTTAGCAGAAGGAAAGAAATCATAAAAATCAGAGCAGAAGTAAATGAAATAGAAACAAAGAAAACAATAGCAAAGATCAATAAAACTAAAGGCTGGTTCCTTGAGAAGACAAACAAAATTGATAAACCTTTAGCCAGACTCATCAAGAAAAAGAGGGAGAGGACTCAAATCAATAAAATTAGAAATGAAAAAGGAGAAGTTACAACAGACAACACAGAAATACAAAGCATCCTAAGAGACTACTACAAGCAACTCTATGCCAATAAAATGGACAACCTGGAAGAAATGGACAAATTCTTAGAAAGGTATAACCTTCCAAGAATGAACCAGGAAGAAACAGAAAATATGAACAGACCAATTACAAGTAATGAAATTGAAACTGTGTTTAAAAATCTTCCAACAAACAAAAGTCCAGGACCAGATAGCTTCACAGGTGAATTCTATCAAACATTTAGAGAAGAGCTAACACCCATCCTTCTCAAACTCTTCCAAAAAACTGCAGAGGAAGGAAGACTCCCAAACTCATTCTATGAGGCCAGCATCACCCTGATACCAAAAGCAGACAAAGATACTACAAAAAAATAAAATTACAGACCAGTATCATTGATGAATATAGATGCAAAAATCCTCAACAAAATACTAGCAAACAGAATCCAACACCACATTAACAGGATCATACACCATGATCAAGTGGGATTTATCCCAGGGACACAAGGATTCTTCAACGTATGCAAATCAATCAATGTGATACACCATATAAACAAATTGAAGAATAAAAACCATATGATCACCTCAATAGATGCAGAAAAAGCTTTTGACAAAATTCAATACCTATTTATGATAAAAACTCCCCAGAAAGTGGGCATAGAGGGAACCTACTGCAACATAATAAAGGTCATATATGACAAACCTACAGCAAACATCATTCTCAATGGTGAAAAACTGAAAGCATTTCCTCTAAAATCAGGAAGAAGACAAGGATGTCCACTCTCACCACTATAACTCAACATAGTTTTGGAAGTCCTAGCCATGGCAATCAGAGAAGAAAAAGAAATAAAATGAATACAAATTGGAAAAGAAAAAATAAAACTGTCACTGTTTGCAGATGACATGCTATTATATATAGAAAATCCTAAAGATGCCACCAGAAAACTACTAGATCTAATCAATGGATTTGGTAAGGTTGCAGGATACAACATTAATGCACAGAAATCTCTTGCATTCCTATACACTAACAACAAATATCTGAAAGAGAAATTAAGGAAACAATCCCATTCACCATTACAACAAAAAGAATAAAATACCTAGGAATAAACCTACCTAAGGAGACAAAAGACCTGTACTCAGAAAACTATAAGACACTGATGAAAGAAATCAAAGATGACACAAACAGATGGAGAGATATACCATGTTCTTGTATTGGAAGAATCAATATTGTGAAAATGACTATACTACCCAAAGCAATCCACAGATTCATTGCAATCCCTATCAAATTTCCAATGGCAGTTTTACAGAGCTAGAACAAAAAATCTTAAAATTTGTATGGGGACAGAAAAGACCCTGAATAGCCAAATCAATCTTCAGGGAAAAAAACAGAGTTGGGGGAATCAGACTCTCTTACTTCAGACTATACCACAAAGCTATAGTAATCAAGACAATATGGCATTGGCACAAAAACAGAAATATAGATCAATGGAACAGGATAGAAAGCCCAGAGATAAACCCACGCACCTATGTTCAACTAATCTATGACAAAGGAGGCAAGGATATACAGTGGAGAAAAGACAGTCTCTTCAATAAGTGGTGCTGGGAAAACAGGACAGGTACACGTAAAAGAATGAAAGTAGAACACTCCCTAACACCATACACAAAAATAAAACTCAAAATGGATTAAAGATCTAAATGTAAGATCGAACACTCTAAAACTCTTAGAGGAAAACATAGGAAGAACACTCTTTGACATAAATCACAGCAAGATCTTTTTTGACCCACCTCCTAGAGTAATGCAAATAAAAACAAAAATTAAAAACTGAGACCTAATGAAACTTAAAAGCTTTTGCACAGCAAAGCTGAAAACTGCAAACAAGACAAAAAGACAACCCTCAGAATGGGAGAAAATATTTGCAAACAAATCAACGGACAGAGGATTAATCTCCAAAATATATAAATAGCTCATGCAGCTCAATATTAAAAAAAACAAACAACCCAATCAAAAAATGGGCAGAAGACCTAAATAGACATTTCTCCAAAGAAGACATACAGATGGCCAAGAGACACATGAAAAGCTGCTCAACAGCACTAATTATTAGAGAAATGCAAATCAAAACTACAATGAGGTATCACCTCATACCTGTTAGAATGGGCATCATCAGAAAATTTATAAACAACAAATGCTGGAGAGGGTGTGGAGAAAAGGGAATCCTCTTTCACTGTTGGTGGGAATGTAAATTGATACAGTTACTATGGAGAACAGTATGGAGGTTCCCTAAAGAACTAAAAATAGAATTACCATATGACCCAGCAATCCCACTACTGGGCATATACTCAGAGAAAACCATAATTCAAAAAGACGCACCCCAATGTTCGTTGCAGCATTATTTACAATAGCCAGGTCATGGAAACAACCTAAATTCCCATCATCAGACAAATGGATAAAGAAGATGTGGTACATATATACAATGGAATATTACTTAGCCATAAAAAGGAATGAAACTGGGTCATTTGTAGAGACGTGGATGGACCTAGAGACTGTCATACAGAGTGAAGTAAGTCAGAAAGAGAAAAACAAATATCATATATTAACGCATGTATGTGGAATGTAGAAAAATGGTACAGATGAACCGGTTTGCAAGGCAGAAACAGAGACACAGATGTAGAGAACAAATGTATGGACACCAAGGCAGGAACGCGGGGGTGGTGGGGTGGTGGTGGGATGAATTGGGAGATTGGGATTGACATGTATACACTACTATGTATAAATTAGAAAACTAATAAGAATCTTCTGTATAAAAATAAAATAAAATAAAATTCAAAATAAATAAATAAATAAAAGATAGTTAAAGGCCTTGTTAGGTGTAAATCTCTCTCCCAATAATCTATCAAAATGTTACTCTCTTCCTTCTCATGTTACCATATTTATTTTGAAGTATAGAGGAAAGCCAGCTTGACATTTTTAAGTAAATATTTGATCCTCAGGAAAAATGATTGACATATTGTATCAGACCATGACCAGAATAGTGTATTGAAGTGTCTTGACATATTGGTGTCTCACAGTCAGTTGTGAGATATCTTAAGTAATATGGGGGAATAAAATTTTCTGAAGTTTAAAAGATTTTTAAAAATCGAAGTATAGTTAATTTACAGTTTTGTGTGGAAGTGTACAACAAAGTGATTCAGTTATACATATATATATACATACATATATTTTTTCAGATTCTTTTCCATTATAGGTTATTACAAGATATTGAGTATAGCTCTCTGTCCTGTACAGTGGGTCCTTGTTGTTTACTAAAAGATTTATTTAAAAACTAAAATAAAAATAGAACACTTTCAAGGATAGCCCTATAACATCACCACTTCTACTTCTTCCCATTTGGGTATGTTTTCTTGAGTGGGCAAGAATTACAGATTGGACACAAGGAATTGCAGAAATCCTGGTATGTGATGGGAGTAGTGTATGTATGGGAATGTCATCACACACACGCATTGCAGTGGAGAGAAGGTTGGAAACCCCTGCGTTAAGAATCCTGAAAAGCTTGAGAGAAGATCCAGGCGAGACCAATTTCCATTTGATTGCAGAGCTTAGGGAAATGTGGCCAGGAAAGCCCTGGGCAGGCTCTAGGTGAGGGGCGGGTGAACAACTGTATTTTGGACAGGGAGGAGAGAACTACAACAGGTCCCTGGAGAGAGAAGGCTACTGCAAAAGATCTGAGGTACTGACAAAGGGGGAAGAAGGCAGGGTACTGAAGAAGAGTTTCACATATCTCATCATTTTGCCCCAGACAAATCCTGTTTGTGCAACCTCTTTATCATACACTTAAAATTTTTTCATCAGGACAAACTTTCACATAATGAGACTCCACCTGTCTCATTAACAAGTTAATCAAAGCGTTCATGAGCCACACGCACAAGGCCCAGAAGCTCATCTCCAACACTTGGCAATTTGTATAGTACTTGAAAAAAATAGGATTCAATACCCGTGCCAAGGCTAAATTATCTCAAATTAGCAACCAAGAAAATAAATGTACAAGTAAATGGCAGAAATCGGATCACAATAGTCTATTTCTATAGGGACGTGGACTAATAAGTGCCCACAAATGGGCTCTAAGTACCTGGATGAGTATGGGTGATATTTTCTGTCCTTCATAGTTCTAGTTTTACGGTGTTGCCCTTCAAGGGAATATTCACATTGTTAAAATGAAAAAGAAAAAAACTCTTGCAAAGTCTCAATTTAGGTATGCTGCCACCAGGTGGTGATAGTATGGCACAACCATATAGTCCAAGTGATAAGGCACAAACTATAAACATGTGTTTTAGGGAAAAGATTAGCACACTATTCCCATCACCTATTGAAAAAAAAAAAGTTAAAAAAAAAAAAAAGCTTTGCTTAAACCCATAAAGACATAATTTGGCTTTTAAGATTTTCTTTTGTTTTAGTTTTTTCTTTTCAAAGAAATATATGCCTATGTACAATTTGGTGTCAGTTTTACTAACCTTGAATTTTATGATATCATTCTGAATTACAGTCAAAAAGCCACCCTATGCATTTGGCCCCAACTTCCAGGAGGCCAAAATGGAAGTCAAAATGACCAGGGTACTTCTTTCTGAGGTACTTTGTCTTTCAGTGGGAAGCCAATCCACCTTGCCTGGCTAGTCTGAAATAAGTTCCTTCTGTCTCTCCACCTTATAAAGACCCTGCTTCTTTCCCCTAAACCTACCCAAAGAATAAGAAGAGAAAAGCACCTTGTTATTTGGAGCAAAAGCTTGTGTTCTCCATAATGCTATTTGCCATATTTCCTCAGTAACATTTATTCTCTCTCTCTCTCTCTCTCCCAATGGGGAAAGAAGGAAGAAACATACACATACACACACACACACACACACACACACACACACACACACACACACATTAGTTAGAATTTATAAAATAAGATAGTATTTTCATCTCTTTAATAGACTATTTTACTGCTTTGATTAAAACTACAGGTCCCTTGATTTACACAACAGTTCTCTGATTTTGCTTTTAGCTGTTTAGTTAGGAGAGTGGCCAGAATGATGTTTCTAAAACTGAATTTTTTTTTTTTTTTTTTGCGGTACGTGGGCCTGTCACTGTTGTGGCCTCTCCCGCAGGTTCAGCGGCCATGGCTCACGGGCCCAGCCGCTCTGCAGCATGTGGGATCTTCCCGGACCGGGGCACGAACCCGTGTCCCCTGCATCGGCAGGCGGACTCTCAACCACTGCACCACCAGGGAAGCCCTAAAACTGAATTTTTAAAAGGTCACTATTTCATACATAAAACAGAGCATTCTGAATGAAAAAAATAGATTGGTAGAAAAAATTATATTGATTATATCATGATATGTCCAAGTCTTATGGTTGGCTTATGTGAGACTAAAATCATCATCATCACCATCACCATCATCAATGTCATTATCATCATCATCACCATCCACAATTCTCCGTTATTTCTTGAGCAATTAGTACCCACCAGTCTCCATGCTAGGTGCTGCCTACTTTGTTACAACAGAACTCAGCCAAAGGTTTCCTGTTGTTCACAATGCCCTCTCAGGCACAACCTTCTTCATGTTTCAACCCTCATGCAGTGTACTTTCACTACAGCTTTCCATGACAGAGAGCAGATGTTGTTATAAAGATTCCCCAAAGGTGAGTCAGAAGAATCAGCGTCTTTACTGTATAATATAGTAGCATATTCAGGACACTAGATTTGGCCATAGGAAGTTCTGCTGGGGTGAATCGAATGTTTCTGGAGCCTTGACTTCTTGGCCCTCTTTTTTTGGCCATTTTTTGTGTATCTGGTACAGGCAATTGATGTAAAATATCCCTCTTTCCTGATGTGGCATTTGTTATAAAGACCATTTCTCACTGTGGCATGGCATAGTGACCAGCATGATAGTGTGATGTGCATTTGTTTTGGTACTGATCTGAACACTGTGGACCTTTCACAGAGAGTTTACCCCAAAGCAATGGCTTCTGCCATCCAGACATTTATCTGTTCTTCATGGGTAGTTCTGCAAGAGATGATACTATAGTGATAAAGAAAATATATCCATAAGTTTCAGAGGAAGTCACTTAGCAGGATGACAGGTGTTATCTGGGCGCTGTTCTCTGTCTCTGGGGTTCTGGTGATCAGACCAAAGCAAAGTGAACCTTGGGAAATCCAACTGAGCAATTGCTGCAGAACTCCCTGCCTAAACCACAGTTTTCCAGTCATCAACCTTTGGAAACCTTAGTTCTTTTGTTTTTTTTTACCAGAAAGAATTATTGTGTGGTGTGTTATATTCAATTTTTAAAAACTATTTTTAAAAAATGATCATAGATAGAACATGTTCTTACCTGTCCCAATCTCATGAATTACCATCTTTGAATGTCAGCGTAGGCTGTTGCTGAAAACAAGATAAGCAATAGAATTCAAGAATCTAGTTGGAATTATTTCCAGCAAATGTACCCCTCACCAACCCCCAGCACTACCAACCTCCCAACCTCCAACTCTTCATATGACTACCTAGACGTGGGGATAAAATAGCACATAAGACTAAACTTTTGAAAGATTTCCTACATATCAGCTCACTTATGGCAACCAACACCTTTAATAGATCCATGAATATGACACCCAAGTCACACCTATTGTTGACGCTGACATAAAGAGCTAAATATAATAGCTGATGGGTACCAAGTGCACAATGAATTGTGTTGGAAATATTGTTGTGAATTCTCCAAGTCTTACATAGACTAACAACTCTTTTGAAACAAGTACAATATTATACCCCTGTGGTTAGCATAGCATTCATGATTTCTTTCAAAATAGACCACCAATACTGCAGATGATCTTTAGACATTCCATGAAAAATAGTTTACTTCTACCTGAGGTTAAAGCTTCACCTACTCGTTGTAAGACCTGTTGGACATTATATGGTTGATTTCTGGAGCTCTTGATGAGAACCACACTCTCTCCTAGATACTATTTTACAACTCCAATAATTTTAGGCAAATAGAGACAGTACTAGTTCATCTTTTTCACCTTGAATTTTAGGTTGTATGTAAGAAGATGGGGCTCAGCGTGGTGTTTAATTACACGCTTTATTGAAGCAATCAGCCTAACATCCACAATATCAAGGTATAGTGGCAAATAATACACTGGACTCAGTTTTATGTCTTATAGTCTAGGTTGGAGATCTAGTAAGCAGAGTTTATGGGTAAGGCATCAAATAGACCACTGTAGAATGAGAAAATAAAAATTCTACTGCTTTAGAAACAAAAAGATTTGGAATTATAGAAGACAAATGGGTGAAGATGCAAAGACATATAGGGCTCTTAACAGATTTATTCCTTTACAGTCTAAAGTAGGCAAGCAAAAAAGAAAAGGTCTGATCCACCATCATAGTACCTAAGTGCTGGTTCAGTACTTGAGAGTTGTTAAGGTATAGCTTGTTGGTGACATTTTGAAAATTATTTAAGATAAAAATAAATTAAAATTGAAGTGACTTCAAAAGAATGCCATTAGAGCAACATTAGCATTTGTCATTGCTTTCCCTCTCCCAAACTAAAGTGTTTTTTCTTTTTTATAGAGAGAAAAACTCAATGCAATATGAGAATCACTTAATTCTGTCTAGTATCATTTATTGCACAGAGGGTTTGGCCACCTTTTCTTATCCAGGAATTATTGCCTCACTGTGCACCACCACTACAGGGATGGGATGGCAGATGTTACAATGGCAGTTTGGGATTTGCAGAAATTTTTCACAAAAGAGAACAATGGGTTAGCAATTCAGGGAAGGAGGGGTTTCATACACTATTTGTACCAGAAAAATCAATGATGTTCCAAAAAACCACAAAAGAATGGCAAATAGGATTTCAAATTAAAGATGGCAGATTTAAAAAAATACTAGCCTTTGATTTATCCCAAAAACTAAAGGGATATTTTAAAAGGCATAAACCTACAATCAAAAGTAAACATGTGGGCTTCCCTGGTGGCACAGTAGTTGAGAGTCTGCCTGCCAATGCAGTGGACACGGGTTCGTGCCCCTGTCTGGGAGGATCCCACATGCTGCAGAGCGGCTGGGCCTGTGAGCCGTGGCCGCTGAGCCTGCATGTACGGAGCCTGTGCTCCGCAACAGGAGAGGCCACAACAGTGAGAGGCCCATGTACTGCAAAAAAAAAAAAAAAAGTAAACATGAAAGGTGTCCAGAGCAGTAAATTTTTGGAAGCTGGAAAGCATATGGGTAAGTAGTACCTGATCTAGAAACCCCAAGAAAGCCTAATCCTAAACTGACAATGGGGAAAGAGAAACAATTCAATTCTCATTGTCAAACTTTACATTAAGAAACAATTAGATTTAATAAATTCCCTTTTCTTCTCCACACACTAGAGAACCAGCCTTCCCATACCTTGACAGAAGATTAGGAATTTATACTCCGTAGAGGGTAAAATAGAGACTCTGGTCAGGGGCCAACAGTTATAGTTGAGATTTGGGTACTGTATTGAAAACAGAAGCATTAGTTGAATATTGAGACCCCCAGTGCTCTCTTGCCACTCATCTCTCATGATATCATTATTGAGGCAGCAAATCTAAAGTGTTTTTTTGTGAATCTAACCAACACAACAGAACGACCTAAAAATACTGAAATGAGAGATTCTCTAAAGAAATGACTCAACCAGAATACCCTACAATGAAACATGCAAGCTCAAAGTTTATAACTGGCTTTTCAATTTCTCATCCTTCAACATGAACAGAGAGCAAAGGATGACTAAGGATATGAGGAAAGTCTCATATGAATGACAGACACCAAAACAACAAACACATATACAAAAGTTGAACAAAAGAAACTGGAGAAAAACAGACTATGCAGTTGAGATATATGATATAAAAAAAGATCCACGAAACAATAACATGTTTTGTACACACATACCCCATTCAGGGAATAAGAAAGATATCTCAGAAATTTAAAAAATATAGCAGAAATAAAAACACTCAAAAGAGTAGACTGTTTTAAAGACAACATCATTGGAAATCTTTAGAATGTAGAGTAAAAAGACAATGATAGGAAAGGGAGAGAAAGGGTTAATGGAATTAGAGGATCATTATAAGAAGTCCAACATTAGAATATTAAGGAGTTCCAGAAAAGTAACAGAGAAAATGTAGTGAAGGAAATCAAAGCAATAATTCAAGAAAAATTCCCATTTCTAAAAGACATCAATCCACAGATTGTAGGGGCCCATTACCAAAGCATATCACTATGAAATTTCAGGATACTTGGGACAAAGAGAAGATCCTACATGCTTTCAGAGATGATGTACTGGATTCAGAATGGCAAACATTTTCTCAGTTGCAATACTGGAAACTAGACGGCAATAGAACAAACTTTCAATACGTTATGAGGAAAATATTTTCAACCTGGAATGCTATACACAACAAAACCATTAATCAAGTATGAGGATAGAATAAATACATTTTCAAACTTGAAAAATCTCAAAAAAATACCCGTCTTTCCCACGTAAACTTTTCCAGAAAGTAACTAGGACATATCTTCTACCAAAATGGAGGAGTAAACCAAGAAAGAGGAAGGCTGGTAATAAAAGTCACATGGACTCCAACTTAGAAGAGAGGCAAAGGCAATTCCCAGAATGATGGTGACAGCCAGACTCAGCACACTCCACTCTAAAGGCTATAGGAGATATTTTTGCCAAGAAGATGAAATTAATGGAATACCTGATGTATCCAAATGTATTAAAGGAGATTTTTACATGGGAAAGAATACATATATAGAAAGCTAAGGGAAAAAAACAAACACAACTACTAACTATAAATTTTGATTTAATCAAATGATGTAATTAGGAAAGGATGGGAAGATAGGAAGAGAATATGCTTCTATGTCTGTGTGAGGTTGGGGATGATAAAAGAGTTAAGTCTAATTTTCAACAGTGGGATACTAGTAGATTACATAAAAAACTAACAAAGAAACAATATAATCATATCATTTAGACCTGCAATGTCCAATAAAATAGGCACCATCCACATGTGGATATGGAGCACCTGAAGTGTGGCTAGACTAATTGAGGAACTGAATTTTTAAGCTGATTTAATTTTAAACAATTAAAATTTAAAGATCTTAAACACAATTCAGTTATTGGAAAGCTTTTAAGTGTGTCTGGAACAACTTGGGTATGTGAATTTCCTTTTTCAACGTATAGGGAATCCAAACACAGATCAAACATTTCTAATGAAAATTTAATGTCCAAATAGAGGTGTGCTGTAAATGTAAACTATATACTGGATTTCAGAAGCTTAGTATGGAAAAAAATGTAAAATATCTAATTAATCTTTTTATATAGAATACATCTTCAAAGATAATATTTTGGACATATTAAGTTAAATGAAATTTTTTTAACTTTTTTTTTTTTTTTACTTTTTAAATGTTTCTACTAGAACATTTACAATTGACATATGTGGTTCTAATATTTCTACTGGACAATGCTGATTTAGATTAATGGCATTAAACAGCAAAACAAACAAACAAACAAAAACCCACAAAAATAAATGAAAGTTATCTCCAAGGAGCAAGATATAGGATATAGGGAAGGTCAAGGGACCACTGTTTTTCATATATTATAGAATTATATTATACAATTATTTTATTATTACAGAACTCTGTTGCATTATTTGACTCTAATCTTTATGCATGTATAATGTTGACAAAGAAATAAACAAGAGTGGAAAACCAATTTCTCAATATTTTTGCAGCTTCACAGGACTACACCTATTTTCATTTACACTTGATGTTATTATCTGGAGCTAGGGAAACATTGGAAATAATGTTTTCAAAAGAAGCAGGATGCCAAGAAACTACCCGATACTAACAGGCTGTGTGTCCACTCTGCCTTCTCAGTGTGTGCATCAGCTAGCAAGCTGTGCTTTATGCAATATTCTTTCCCCCATAGGAATGAGATGAGGCTTAGGAACTAAAGGTATAAAAACATAATAAAAATTCAATTTTCTGAAGCATTCAAGCTGTATAAATAAACAAAACCCCATGATAATTTATCATTAAGGTCTGAAACTTCCTTTATCATCTCTTCTAACATACCCACAATCTACAATCCCGTTCTGGGAAACCATAGCATATTCTTAAAAATCAACTACTGTTGCTAAACAGGAAAGCAGCCAGGAACTTTTAGACTCTGCAGCTCCAGTGAAAAATAAGGTTGGATCTGCATTGTTTCTGGTCAGCTTCAGTACTGCAGTAATTAGAAATGATTTTCTTGATTTTTCTTTAGTCTTACTAGGCGGTAGAACTCCCAAGAGAGATAGGTGACAATTTGCAACTCAGCTAACAGGCACAACAATACATTTGAAATAGCAGTCCTCTAGAGAATTATCAAGCACAGACTGTAAGGGGGACTGAAAAAAATTCATGTGGGACAATGGAGGAAAACATTATAAAAATAAATCTCTTCTTGACTCTTCCCTACTTGCCAAACTTAGCTCCCATTGGAAAGTACCATTAAAATAAAGAGAAAAGGCTTATCCTTATCATTTTTGTGTGTATTTGCATTTGAAATAGATTTTATCTAAATCTCATTTACATTTTTGTAATCACTTACATATTTGACCTCTGTACATTCAGAGTAATTTTAGTTCTTAAGAGGGACAAGAAAAACTTAGAGGTCCTAAATGAGAACTAAGGAGTTAACTAAGAAGTCAAAATGGTAAAGATTATTCAGGCTACAGAAAGAGATGACAGAGGGGCAACTGAAAGTTGGTCTTCAAAGAAACAATCAACTTGGGAATAGTGCAAATGAGGAACAGAGAATCTATCAGACAGAAATTTACTGATCAGCGAAGGTCATTGGCATACGCAATATTTTACCACAGAGGTTGTGAAATTTCTTTCTTTGTTAGCCTTCAGCAACAGGATAAATGTGCATTTTATAGAGGATTTACCATGGCTTTTAGAAAGTTAGGGAAATTAATAATCATATGGCCTTTCTTAAGGTCTTTTTCAGGCATAGAAGTCCCTAATCATTTCCCCATTTTAAACTACTTGTTGCATACATATCATAGGCCAAACATTGTGCTAGGCTCTGGAGAGAGCAATGAAAAAGAAAACCCATCTCCATACCCCTGAAGCTTATTAAATGATTCCACCATGTTTTGTGAGGGAGCTGGGCTAAGTAATCTCTGATATTCTTTCAGCTTGAAAATTCAAGAATAGACTGACAAGATCATTTCTTGTCAATGGCAGAGGGAGAAGCATAATCCAGAAGGAGCCAGTTTTGAAGCTAACCAACAGGTAGAACTTATTAATGGTAATTTCTTAATTTCTTGACTTTGTCCAAAAAAGATCAATGTTTAGAAACTTGGCCATTTTAAAATCTTTTCAGGTGTGACATTTAGAAAGCTAAAGGGACTTTGTTTTTCAAAGCACTTAATGATCATGGATTTATCCCACAAGCCTGGAAGTATGTGACTCAGAAGTCACTGACAAATATTCCTCAAAACCACCTCGACAGCACTGGAATAGTACCTGCATAAAGCAGGCTTCTACAGTTACAGCACACGCAAATTTCTTCCTGGGAACTAAATTGCTCTTCACACTCCTGCTTCCGAAAAGAAAAAGATTCCGTTGAAAACAGCTCTTCAGAAAGGAGGAAAGCAGACATGGTTGACAACATCAGCTCAAGTAACTTGAAACAAACAAGGTGGGATGTGACCTGTTCAGAAGTCAGACAGATCTCCATGATGTCGTCTCGAGAGCAGAGGTTTTGGGCCGTTCAGGCCACCTTTACTGTCTGCTCTGTTAAGGCTGGTCCTCACCTTTTTCCTTTGTCTCCCTCATTGAGAACAGGAAGTGAGACCAACGCAGAGCATACCCAGTCACCGAGAGGTCTTGGGAAACTTGACATTGGGAACCTGGGAGAGAAACCAAGGTTCCCTGGATCTATTCTTCACAGAATGTGTTGCATCCCAGATGGAAGCATAATGATATAAGAAATATGGGACTGTCCTTCAGGGAGATACTCTTCTAGGGAATGCTCACTCAATATAGGCTGTTCTTTGGGTAAACAAATGCTATCCTGCCCTCCCCTTCTCCCAAATTAAAAACAATAATTCAGTTAGTACTAACAGTCATAAGTTTGCCTCCATCCTACATATAGTGAGAAATTGTGCAAAGAAACCAGTCTACTGAGGGGTATTAAAGGAGCGGGCAGGGAACTCCACCCTCCTGTCACACAAGGTACTCTCGGGTAGTGAGTAAAAACTTGTTAGCTCAGGAGCCAAATTGCTTGGTTTCAATTTTCAGCGTTGCCACTTATAAGTGTGCTGCCTGGGACAAAATAATGGCATCTCCTAGTGCCTCAGTTTCCTCATTTTTAGAGCAAAGATAATAATATTACGTTTTGGTCTGAATTGTCTCTCCCTTCCCTCAAAATTCATAAGCTGAGGTCCTAACCCCCAGTACCTCAGAATGTAACCATATTTGGAGAAAAGATATTTAAAGAGGTGATTAAGTTAAAAAGAGGCCATTAGTGTAGGGCCCTAATCCAATATGACTGTTGTCCTTGTAAGAAGAAGAGCAATCACCAGGGATGCACATGCACAGAGGAGAGGCAGCAAGAGGGGGGCCATCTATAAGCCTAGGAGAGAGGCCTCAGAGGAAACCAACATCGCCAGTACCTTGAACTTGGACTTCCAGTCTCCAGAACTTCAAGAAAATTAATTTCTGTTGTTTAAGCCACCCACTCTGTGGTATTTTGTCATGGCAGCCCTAACAAACTAATACGTAGTATTTATTCTTGTAAGAGTGCTGTGAGAATTAAATTAGTTAATCCATGTAGAATGCCCCAAATGAAGGTTGGCACATAGTTATCACTGTTGTGATGAGAAAAAGAACTTTTGAGAAAAAACAACTTTTGTTTTTCTGACTTGCTGCCCAGGCATTTTACAGTATGATAACCCTGTACATACCCAGAGTTTGGACATTTAGATAAGGACTTGAGTTTAGGATGCCCACCATAAATTCCTGCTTTGCTTTTCCCTGGGACACCTTTTAAAATAACCATATATAGTTAAGCCTGCAAAATGCTAGTAACCTCTGCCCCAACCACCTTATAGGTAATAAGTACTTGCTGCCCTGCTCTCTATCTCCTGCTGGCTTGTGACCTGGGATGAAGGACTACCCTTCCCCTGGCTCACTGCACTGCCAGCAACCCCCAACCCCGGATCTGTAAGCAATAATAAATCTTGTGATTCAATTTCCTTTGTGTGGGTGTATTGATTGAAACTGCACCTTCAATCAAAACGACCCCATGGGTTTCAGGTTCCCAAAGTCGGAGGTAAGATGCTGAGGGAGCTCCCTGTCATCCCCATGTGGTGGCTTGTGTCTCCTCATTCAGCAGGTCACAATCTGCATATTCTTCATTCAATACAACAGCTCTGGCTTCTCAACACAACTGTATGTTAACTACTAAGTGGAACAACAAAAGGGGATTATCATTGTTGCTGAGTGTAATTCAAAGCCACCTGCCCATTGGCCTCTGACCTTACTTGGGACAGGAGTCAGGCCTCTTCCTGTTCATTTTGCTAAAGACCTGGATGAAAATAGACCCCAGATTCTGCCCTGAAGGGGATTCAAGATTCTAGGGATCCTAATAGGAATGTTGTGATTGACTCTCTGGTGGACCTAGGAAGTCATGTTTAGCATTCCCTTTTAGAACAGATTTTTTCACTAAGAAGTTTGCTCTTTTTATCCTAGGGTTGTGAATCGTTCCTGTGAACGTTGGTTTAACTTTATCATGCAGCACCACAACCTATCAGTTTGTAATAACACAAGTTTTATAGATTCTGTATATCAGACACTGTTGAATATAGAAATGTAATGATTTGAGCACATGCAAATTATTTTTTTCTAACTCTGTTAGATTAAAAATGCACTGGGCTAAGCAAAAAATAGGTTAGAGTTTTACAGGAGAGTATTCATTTTAATGAATGAGTATTGCTTATTATTCAGGAGCAAGTGATGGTGTACACATTCAACCAACCTAGTGAAGATGCTTTATACCTACTGTATTTAGTATTACTGATCCCCTATAATGCTTTCTTTCTAGAGACCATTAAAGTAATTGCTTCATACCCCTCCAGAAGTCTCAGAATGGGATAGCAAGCCCTGTTCTGATTTGAACAGCATAAAATGGTTAGCTGTCTCCAAATCTCCCTGGTCTTCAACCTGTCAAAGTATCTCAAAGATAGAATTGCTGGTAGAACTCTCTGTTTAACTGCAAATAGACAACCTGGGCGAGTTATCATCACATTGAGTGACCCACTATCGCTTCACCTTTCTAAATCTCAATTTCCTTAACACAATTTAATGGGCTCTTTACATGGACAAAGTGAAATCATGGATAACCACACACTAAACTTTGTTGGGCACTTACCTATGTAGTGAACTTTGTGAGTAATTTGCTGCATACATTACTTCAATTAAATCCTCAAAATGATACCGTGAAGTAGATATCATTATTATACTACTATATATAACCCATTTTCTACAAAGAAATACAGTACAGTTGACCCTTGTACAAGGTGGATTTGAACTGTGTGGGTCCACTCATACTCAGATATTTTTCAACAGTAAACACTACAGTACTACAAGATCGTTGGTTGGTTGAATCTGCAGATGTGAAGGAGAGGTAGATATGGATGGCCAACTCTAAGTTATAGGCAGATTAACCCTCTGTGTTGTTCAAGGGTCAACTGTAATACTTAAAGAAGTTAACTAACATGCCTGAGGTTCACAGAGCTAGCAAATGCCACAGCTCCAGGACTAGAATTCAAATCTCAGCTCAAAGGTTACCTCCTCTGTCTTCTTGACTCCTCTAATCTAAAGTAGTGAGCACCCTCCATGAGTCATTCTCTGTATTATCACCATCATTTTGTTTTCTTCTCTTTATAGCACCCAGGATTGTCTAAAATTTGTATTCATCTGTTTTCTTCTTTGTCTCTTTTCCCCCAGTGGAATCTCCAGGAGGGGGGCTTGCCTGTCTGGTGTCCCCAGTGTCTATAACAGTACCTGACACAGAGTAGGATAGAATATTTGTTGAATGAATTGATGCTTGCCTGAATAGGAAGCTGTGTGGTAAACTGGAAAATTCTAGTTAATGGCAAGGTATTATCTTCATTACCTGAGTTTGGTTAGTTAATCATAATAGCTGGGCCCGGGAAAAACCTAGAGAATGTTTTAATTGGAGAAAGGGGTCAGATACCCTACCCTAGTGGGTAGAATTTTTCAGGCAGGGGCAAGAGGCCTCCTAAGAGACGTGTTGAAAATAAATATTTGACTATACTTCAATTTTACCCATGAAATATGCAAAACACCCTCAGAAGTCCATTTATTTTGGTGAAAAACGTAATTATAAAAAAAATCATAACCTTTATGAACATCAGAAATCATTTAATTAGACCAGGGGAAAATACCTGCCCTGCAGAAGTTCACAGAATCAATATAAAGATCAAATGAGATAATGCATACAAAAGTGCTTTGTAAAATTTAAAGTCTTGTGATACAAGGGTAAGGTGGTATTAGGATGTTAATTTGATCTACTTGTTTCCATTTCAAATGGTTAACATACAATTTATTTCCTGGAAAGTCTTTCTGTAATAATATGATTATGGAGACTCTCCCAATGGTATTGGCTTATTTCATCAAACTCAGAGCTAGAAACTGTGGTCTTTGCAAAGTACAAGTGTGAGAGGCTTAACTGTGGTGGTCCTCTGTGTATGGAACCTGAAAAGACTGTGGGATAGATAAACTAGGGTGGAAGGCAGAGTTACTTTTCATTGTACACTGTTTTGTACTGTTAGAGATTTTAAAAAAGTTAACCATTTACAAACTATCTAAAAGGAAACAAACGAAACTGAAGGGGAGCAGATTTTGCTATCCCAAAATATGTCTCTTTGGCTTGAGGATTACTTGGAGCTAAAGGCAAGCAAAATGCAGCAGATTCAGGAAAAGCTTCTTTACCTCCCCCTCAACTGGCTAAATTAACATTGGAAAAGGGGCCTGTACCAGGAAGAGAGCATATACCAGAGTTCCCTTTTTACCTAAGAAACTTATCTGCATAACAGGGTAATCTTTGTTTCCCGAACATCTTCTCTGTCTTCCTGTGAATGGCTTCCCTTCCCTTTGTATCCCCAGACCCCAACCCCTGTCCTTAGCTTGGGATGTTATATAAGCCTCAATTGCCTGGCTGCTCTTTGCGTCTCATGTTTATGGGGCTCCTATACATACAAAATGTGTTTGTTTTTCTGTTAATTGGTCTTATATCAATTTAATTATTAGACCAGCCAAATAACCTAGAAGTGAAGGAAATTTTTTTCCACACCTTCAAAACAAAGAAGCAATAAAATTACATATCAATATGATCATGGTTATCTAAGCCAAGAAACTTTCAACTGAAAGGAGGTACAAACTCCTTCTCTGTGTTTTTGTTTGAGTGCATGTTCCATGCTCATTTTTGCCCTTGTGGTTATAGCAGACACTTTGTAGGGCAGATGCCTCATTCAGAATTTTCCCTTCTCTGAAAATGACCTTGGATACAAAGTAGTCATTCTGTCTTCTTCTGCCCAAAGCTGACTGGTTTAGTGGTAGATATTAAAATTGAGAAGCACTGCTCTAGAAGGAAAATTCACGAAATACACCTCATATTTCTCTGTAGCTACCTTAGCTCCTGGCCACCTTGAGTTCGTTCTTCACTAATTCCAAGAAACATTCTAGTGACATTTCAATAAACTCACCCTTTCACTGCCCACTATTTAAGCTAGCTTCAGGTCAATGGGAGCGAGACCCAGTATTTTTTGTTTTTAAAGTTCCTCAGGTGATCCCAATATTAAAATTAAATACAAAATGGAGACCGGACTTGAGAATTCCCTGAGCTGACAAACCATCTAAGCCACTTAAGCAAAACTAAACCTATCTTATTTCATGAACATAAGTGAAACTTAGGTTATTTATTGTAAATACCTCTGACAATCATAAAAGAAACTTAAGTCATCTTAAAAATTGTAAGAGATAATCACTTTTAACCAATCCCCTGCTGTCTAGAAACCTCCAGTGTAATAACCAATCATTGTAAAGGATAAACAACTTCCTCATTTTTACTTTATGAGCCATCCCGTAACTTCATGCCCCTGAGCTTCATACCAGTCTTTGAATTTGAAAGCTCCCAGTTCATAAACTATTCTTATATGTATAATAAATTCTTACTAAATACTATTTTTTGATTTGGTAGTTTTAATTTAGCTATTTCTGGATTTTGGTCACCAGCAGGCATTCAAAGCTGAGAATAGTTACCTTACTGCAATGTTAGGTAAGGTTTAACGTGCACATGACTCGCCTGAAGATCCTGTTAAACTGCACATTCTCATTCAGTAGGTCTATGGTGGGGTCCAAGATGCTTTGTTTCCAATAATTTCCCAGATGATGTCGATGCTACTACTTTAGGGGTGACATTTGAGTAGCAAAGCTCCACATGGTTTCTGTTGCTTGAAACCAAAAGAACCTTTTTAAATATAGTATCTTTTCTCAGGTTGCAACCTCATCCTGTAAGGTCTTCCCACTTTTCCACCTATCCATCATTCAAGAGTCAATTATAACCCTATTTCCTTGATGAAGTCTTCTTTAAATCATTATAGCCCCCTCTCCTTGTTGATGGCCCATGGCTCATACAGGCCCCATTACATAATATGACATTTAATTGTCTTGGATGTAGTCCAAAACATCCCACTTACAAATGGTGGCCCCTATACAACTAGTTCCTATGTAATCTCATCTCTCCCAAATGTGTGTATGTGTGTGTGTATAATAATATAAATGTAAAACACATATATATATATATATTATATATAATATATATATGCTTAATCCAGCATGACCTCCAGTCCAGTAGTGGGAACTAGGCAGGTATTTAATTAATATTTGTAGAATTGAAGGTGTATGAAAAAAAGAAGTTTAACCACCACCATTACCTAGTGAAAAAAAATAAAAAGTAGAAGAGATTATAAAGGAAAATGGTAGAATGACCTAACATGACTTATAGCCCTGGATACCAGAGGATAGATACATTTACATAGAGTTTTGATGAGTGGTTTATTGCCTAGGAAATGAAGATGGATCTGGCCATGAGTATGCTCTAGTCATGTGTGCAGAGCCCCAGTGCCTCATGTATCCCAGATGTCCTTTGGCAAGGGCACTGAACCAGACAGTCCCTGGGCTCAGTGGTTTGCTTTAAATCAAAAGAGGAAGAGGAGGAGGAGAAGGGAAATATCACAGAATGCTAGAGCTGAAAGCTACCACAGAGACAATCTTTTATCCAACCTTCTCATTTTAAGGATGAGGAAGCTGAGGCTCAGAAATCCCCAGGTTAGAGATGAACAAATATTGACCTAGAACTCAGATCTCCATTCGTAGGACAATGCTGTTCCATGGCTCTAACTGATCTGGTAAAAATTCTTAATCTATGTAGGAACCCCCAGTCTCATAGTGTCCTCTGGGTTGACTTTGTCAGAGGTGGGAAATTCTGGCATCTTAGTGAAAGAGGCATGAAATGGCAGAGGTAGCCAGGCCCTGCGATGTGTGGATCAGAGAGGATAGCACAAATGGACGTGGTCTACTGTATACTGCCCTTCCTTCTCCTGAGTCCAGTTCTCTTTGGTCCCAGTGGAGGCCCATGATCTTAAATGGATTCAAGTCAACATAACTCCTTTGCTCTGCTCAATTTTGGTATGAGTAGATTATAGGTTTTCCCAAGGATGAAAAGTTAGATAAATGAAAAATGAAATGAGCAAAATTCTTCTTGAATGTTGACTCCCTCCTTCTGGGGACCCCTAGAGTCTCTTCATCATGCTCTTTGTAGTGTAAAGTTAAGTGGGGTCTAACTAAAACGGGTACTAAAGCTTGGTGCTACATCATGACTTAAAGAAATCTCAGAGCAACTGGTTCCACTTCCTCATGAAACAGGTATACAAAGTCCTTCCAGAAAGTCTATTTGTTAACAAAAACAAAAAACGACAACAAAAAATCTTTTTATCTGTGGATTCATTTCCAAATGTGGGGTAGAAATAACACCTGATAACCAAGAGATGGCCATCTTAGTTATCAGGTGTTAACTGATAGAGAGAATTCAGAATGTTCTCAATTGAGAGAATTGAGAATGTTCTCAATTTTAGAGAGAATTGAGAATGTTCTCTTTAAAGCCATACTGCATTCTGCTTTAGCAGGAAAAAAATTAAAGGGAAACTGAGAAGGACCCAAAGAGAAATAAAATTTCAAGTTCCCAATAGACATGAGTTAAAGGATAAAAGGCCAACAAATTTTCTTTTCCTACACTTTCATTTGTCTTGCTGTCATTTTAACACATGCATTGCTGTGTTCCCGTTTAACTCCCAGAAAAGTAGCACCAATGTTTATTACTACATCAGTGATTTCCATGGAAAAAAAGAATCATTGGGGTGATAGCTGATGCAATTTCCTTAAAAATCGGACTTGGTCTCTTTCTTTCAAAAAGACAAGGAGAAAGATTCTGAGTTAATATGAACAGTTTTGTCGTAGTGTACCATTACTTGAAAATGATTGCACTCAAGGCTTAAAATCCAGATAAATCTTATACTCTATCTTTATAAAACAAAACACAAAAACCCTTGCTGTCCTCTAGAATTGTTATTTATGTAGTAAACACACCTTTGCCACAGTGAGGCACATTAGAGAATAATTAAACTCACTGGGTCATCTCCATTTTGAAGCCACCATAATTTAATGCTGCACAGGGAAGTAATTAGGTGAATTTGAAACCATAGTCGTAGGGGAGAAAAATAGGGCAGAACATATTCCAAGAAGGGATCGCAGACAGCCTCAGCTACCACAATTACACAGAAAAGAATCTAAAAATAAAGGTGGAGAACAGGCTGTAGACTACTTTGTACTCAGCAGCTTATAGCTTGGCTTGTCAGTCTAGTGTTTCTGTTGGCAAATTCTGGGAACTCTCTACCCTCAAAATGGGGAAATGCTTTGTAAAAAGCCCAATTCTTGGTTTCCACAGCTGAGAGAGATTGTAAACTTGGCTTTATAGGGACATGGGGCTTTCATCTTTTTTTATTGCCTTTTCCGTGTCCCTTATGCCCACACTCCAAACTCAGGTTGGGAATGTGTAAATGGAAGGACAGAAGAATTTCCACTGGAGGGTTCACATTCCCAAGCAAGCAAAACTCTAAATGTATAGAGACAGTAACAGTATAGTCATTCTGATTTCAGGTCCTGAAACCAAATAGACCCGAGCTTGTGTCTCACATCTACGGTGTGTCGCTTGGAGTAAGTGCCCGGTTCAGCTCCCCATTTAGCGCCTGTCTAAGCTCTACGGAGAGCAGGGTCTGGGCTATAAGTAAAAACTTACAAGTGCCTTTTTGCTGAAAATGCTAACATTATTGGCACAGAGCCTGTAGTTCCTACATCAGCACGTGGGAGTAAGCTGCGGAGAACAAAGTCACTGCCATTAAGTGGACTCATCTGTACTTGTAGTTCCTGAGGCTGGGGAAAATTCAAATTTGGGAAACGTTTCTTTATAGCTCTCTCTCCTCTTTGAGGCCGGGGCTGTGTCTAAGGATCTTTTGTAGCCTTAGTGGTGCTTTCCTACAGAGCCTGGTTTGGAGTGGGCACTCAACGAGTGCAAGAATAGAGCTAGCATCCAAGGCAAGGAGCCAGGATAATCCAGGAGAGAGACTCGAGCTTTGGTACCTAAGTTCTCCAGACGTAAAAACTGAGGGGTGTGGGGCACAGTGATGGCGGGGCGATACTCCAGGAGGCCACAACAGGATCAACCTGGGTGATGAAAATGCATATGCATCTTGCCACTGACTACTAATGCATGTGCTCATGACTAAAGTAAACTAGATTTTAATGCTCGTGGGACAAAGTTCAACATGTTATATGGAACATGAGGAAAAGACATGGGGCCTTCTTAGGGAGCCACTATCACCTTGGGTTCTCTGCAGCATTCTTTTCCCATTTGACCCACTCCTCCCTCCTGGCGCATTTTCTTCAAGCCTCTGGAAGCCTCTCCTGTTTGCATCACTTCCTTGGCCAGAAGAATAGCTTGGTGACCTGCAGAACTCTCCCTGACCCAGAGTCTCTAGACTCCTCTGAGGAGGATAATTGTGTTTCAAAAAGCAGGCGCTGAAGCAATCTTGGCATGCCAGGCTAGAATCAGCAAGAACAGCCATCAAGGATGGGACCGTGCAGGAAAAGCAGGATTTTTTTTTTTTATGGTTTTGTGCACCTGCTAGCAATCATTTATTCACCTGCTCAGTGTGTTGGCTGGATCTTTTTTTTTTTTTTTTTTGCCATACGAGGGCCTCTCACTGTTGTGGCCTCTCCCATTGCGGAGCACAGACTCCGGACGCGCAGGCTCAGCGGCCATGGCTCATGGGCCCAGCCACTCCGCGGCATGTGGGATCTTCCCAGATCGGGGCACGAACCCGTGTCCCCTGCATCGGCAGGCGGACTCTCAACCGCTGCGCCACCAGGGAAGCCGCGGATTTTTTAATGAGACTTTTGCTAGGTGCATTTGGCAAACGATCTGTAGACTCCAAATTCTAGTTCCATCCCTTATTACCTCTGGGACCTTGGGAAACTCCCTTAACTTTCCTCAGCCCAAGTTTTTCCTTGTTGCTATCATAGGGGGAAATAATAGTGTCTCCCTTCCTCGACTGTTGTGGGAGATTAAATTAGATAATCCCTGTAAAGTGCTTGGCTTGGTGGCTGGTAAATCAGAAGTGCTCTACAAATGTTAACTCTATTTTAAAATTCAAGGAAGTGTTTTTAGAACTTCGGGGATTTCATCTCTGTTGCTTCGAATTTGTGCTTCCCCATTTGGTTTTCTTGGCCTAAGTCTCTGGGGGATGGGGCATTTCAGGCAGAGGTTTGGGAGAAGTGAAGGAAAGCTACTGGAATGTACTTTGAGGCCTGAAATAAAACTCCCCAAGCTGGAGGCATAATGTTGGGGGATTAGGCTGCTTACAAGCTAGGAAATGATGGTCTCTGGGCTCTATCACCCCAGAGTACTGAGTACTCTGTTCTGCCTAAGGCCTCGCCTGGCTGTTCAAGCATCTGCTTAGACTGTATTTGTTTGTCTAACTGCCAGATCCCTGGGCACTCAGATGCTTAAGTTCGTCTTGAAGCTGTTTTAGTATTTACTCACTTAAAAAAAAAATCCTTGGAATCGAAAGATGAAAACCAACAGTAAAACAAGGGTAATGATCCAAAATCAGGCAGGCAAAATCAGAAGGCATCAAACTTATAAATGTGGACCCAAACAAACATTTAGAAGTTAAGGTAGAAATAGAAAATTCTACACAATGAGCCAATTAATGTTGCAGCACATGGTAATTTTTGACATGTCTCTAGCATAGCTTTATCAGTACTATCAATACAAAGATTTTAAATGCTGAGTTTTGTGGAGAATGGGTTAATGTATCACTACCTTTCTTGGGAGTGAATCAGAAGCTTTCTTACTTTGGTCACTGCTTCTGAAAAACTTGTTAAGAATGGATGTTACAAGGAAGACAAATAGGTTAATGCCTTAAAAATATAAGGTTTCGCTTTAAATACTCAATGATCTAAAAGTTTTCCACATACAAAGATATTTCCTGGATCACTCTTAGACACCTAAGAGGTTCTAAAGAATGTTCTGCAGTTCACCAAAAAATATGAAAAGAAAGAGCACATCATCCTGGCACCTGCTTCAGTGTCACACACAGCTGAATCCCCACACCACATAAGCCTTTGAGATGGCAGCAGGCTCTAAAGCAGAATGGCCTGAAGAGTGAAGAGAGAGTTTGTATGCCAAACCTAGAGCCTCCTTAGGAAGCCCTACATAAAACCAGATGGGCCCACCGGGGGTCATTCTACTTTCAGAACCTCTGGTGACACAGTCACTAACACCAAAAAGAGATGTCCAAGAGTGTTAGACACCTAGAGGGTATCAGAATTTATTGGAAAGGGTTTAGAAATTAAACAGCATGAGCCTGGATGGTCCTTAACAGAAAGGGTGAATCTAGGAGGCCCTGGGTCTGCTGTTTATTCAACCTGCACTCAGGAAGTAGGTTAAGCTTGGGAAGCATCCACCTTCATCAGTCTATGCTGATCTCCAGTGACTTCTACACAGCCCCTAGCAAGACCCCTTTAGAGTCGTGTTCCTACAGTTCCATTTACAAGAAGATGAGCTCAGTTTTTTACTATCACTTTAAATCTTGACCTTCAGGCTATCTGGAAACTTCAGAGAAGCAATATGTTTTAAACATCACGCAGTCCAAACCTCTGTATTTTATAGACGGGGAAATACAACGGAGAGGGGGAGTGATTTGCTCAAGGTCACATAGTTAGTATACAGAAGGGCCTGGGCTCCAATCCAGGTGTCCTAACTCCCCATTCAGTGTTCTCTGAAGTACCCCAGAAAGTGAGATTTTGTTGCCTCACCAGCCCAGACTCTTGCTTAGATCTATGCAAACAAAGCATGTTGAGAGTCCTGAATACACTGCAGTGTGGAAATGAAGTCTACAGTATTTTGATAAGTTGCCACTTTTGTTTTTTCACTAAGGATTTGCCTCTGGAACCCTCTCAAGGAGTTAAAATTCTCTACAGTTGTCAGTAATTGTGTGTATGCATAAATAAGCAGTACAATTCAATAGAGGAGTTAAATATGTGATTAAGAGATATGTTGAAATCAATGGGAAATTGTCTTAGCTTAGCATAAAGAAGGGTGTTTTTTGTTGTTGTCGAGAGAGGCTTGTTTTCCTTAAGTCTTTTGATGCTTTATTAATTGCGATAAGGATGGTTAAAAATGATATTTTCCTCCTGGGAATGGCATGGATTTAGAAAATTTCAGCTTGCCCAACGCTCAGTGAGTTTAAGAATATTACATACAAAATTGAGATCCATGTTTTTTTCTCCTCATAACCTTGATACGAATTCCAAGTCCAGTAAAGTCTCGTTCGCTGGGATGTTACTAGTGTATGTCCCTGGAAAAATCTCAAAGACACTATGCCTTGTGAATAAAAAAGAAAACAAATAGAGAGTAGTCCTTTAGGAAATCACACATTTCTTAAGCTGGGAATGGGAGAACAGTTCTCAAACTTCAGCTCAGGGCTTGTGAAAACACAGATTGCTGGGCCCCTCTCCTAGAGTTTCTTTTATTTTTGGCTGCATTGAGTCTTCGTTGTTGCATGCAGGCTTCCTCTAGTTGCAGCAAGCGGGGGCTACTCTTCACTGCGGGCTTCTCATTGCAGTGGCTTCTCTTGTTGCAGAGCACGGGCTCTAGGTGCGTGGGCTTCAGTAGTTGTGGCTCGTGGGCTCCAGAGCACAGGCTCAGTAGTTATGGCACACAGGCTTAGCTGCTCTGAGGCATGTGGGATTTTCCTGGACCAGGGATAGAACCTGTGTCCCCTACATTGGCAGGCAGATTCTTAACCACTGTGCCACCAGGGAAGTCCCTCTCCTAGAGTTTCTGATCTAGCAAGTTCCCAGGTGATGGTGATGCTGCTGGTCCAAGGACCACACTGAGAATCACTAGTTAAAAAAACCAAAAAAACCCCAAACCCAAAACTTCCCCTTTACAGCATTTGTAGAGAATCACACTGTTCTGAGAGAGCTGATGAAAGTATAGGGCCTAGAGTCAAAGGAATGTGGCCTCAGTGAGCAGTGAACCCAGGTTCATGACCTAGACCACAAACCCAAGAAGTGGATTACAAGCAGGGACCACAGTTTGAGAACAACTGGTATAGAGACTGTAGAGGCAAAAATCTCAGGGAGCTCCTAGCCTAGCAAAGGGCATGAGTATGGAAACAGATGGTTTATAATACAGTGTGATAAGGAGATAACATTGGGTATAGACTTTAGGTATGGACTATATTATAAAGGTAGCATGAAAAAATCATAGCTACTATTGAGTTTTTTTTTTTGTATATTGCAGTATATACCATCTAAACTGCATTAAGTATTTTATACGGATAAGCTCATTCAGTCCTCAACAATCCTAAGGTAGGCACTATTATTATGACCATTTTAGAGATGAAAAGACTGAGCCCAGAGAGGTTAAGTAACTTGCTCAAGGTCAGACAGATAGTAAGGAGCAGAGGTAGGTTTAGAATTCAAATCCAGTCCTGTGCTCTTATCCACTATACTACATTCTCAGAAAAGAGTGCGATCAACTCTTTTGGGTTGAGAAAGAGGGGTGGAGAGAGAGAGAGAGAAAGAGCAAGGGGGAGGAGGAGAAAGAGAGAGGGGGAGGGGGGAGAGAGGGGGAGGGAAGAAAGAGGGAGAGGTGATCAGGGAAGGGTTTCTAAAGATGACATCTGAGCTAGGTATTGGTGAAAAATAGAAAATAGGAAACATTTGCGTTGGGGGGCATTCCAGATATAAGCTGTGATCACTGGGCAAGTGTTCCTTGATTGGGGTTAACAGGTGCAGAAGATAAGGGTGGAGGTGATGGAGAAGAATAAACCCCATTTCGAAAGGTTTAGTACAGCCTGGCAAGGAGAGTCGTTCCTCGGTGCCACCAAAGAGAACAACACAAAAGTACCTGGGGCAGGGTCAAGGTCAAGGTCAACTACTGAGTTGGAAGGCACTACCAGATTCGAGCAGTCACCTGCATAATCTCTGGAGTCAGACAGTCTAATTTGCTTCTCTGCCTTTATAAGCTATGGGGCCTTGGTCAATTTCCCCAACCGCTTTGGGTGTTCATTCTTCCTCTCTTACCACTTACTCACTTACTGGTAACCGCACCTTCCCAGAGAGCTACGGTGATGCTTAAGTGAGGCAATACACATAAAATAATCTCCACAGTGCCTGGCAAACAGTAAATGCTTAATAAATCGTAGTTGTAATTTTATAAAACAGTAATTCCTAACTTACCACATGCCAAGCATCATTCTAATACAATGATTTGCAAAGTGTGGTTCCCCCAGACCAGTGGCATCAGAATTATCTGGAAACTTGTTAGAAGGGCACGTCTCCAGACCCATCCCAGAGCTACTGAATCAGGAAGTCAGGGGGTGAGAGCCAGCACTCTGTTTTAGCAAGCCCTTCCAGGTGATTGAGATGCCCACAAGACTGAGAATCATTGTTCTAAGCATTTCACGTGAATTGACTTCATTTATTCCTCATGACAATGCAATGAGATAGATACTATTATTATCTCTATTTTATAGATGAAGAATCTGAGGCACTAAAAGGTAAGTAAATGACCAAGTCATACAGCCAGTAAGAAATGGAAACAAGATTTTTAACCCCATTTTTAAAATTTTCAAAATTTCAAAAATTTCTTGGGACTAGCCTTTCTGTCTCTTTTCACTTCCTCCCCTTTTCTGATATCATAGCCTGTTCCCAGCTATCCTCATGCCTTTAGTGTTCTGCACCAAAAAGAAATCACAACCTATTGCTTTATCTATATCCTTTTGGACCCACTTGGTCTTGAACATACATAATGCTGTGCATGAGGCTGGTCGGAGATGAAAGGGCAGGTGTTGCACCGGCCATACCACTGGAGTGATTCTCTGTGTATTGCTTGCTGAGGTAGAGAAGTCTGATATAGAAAACACCATTGTCAGTAGTGTCGACTTAGATTACAAAGGACAGTGACTGTTTGGGGAACCATTAGACAAATTATTTTGACATGCTCTAACAATTTAAATACCTTTCATTTTATTTTGCAAGTAAAAAACATTTGAATTTCATGACTTGACCACACCACAAAACCATCTCCGGGCAGAAAGTGCAATCCCAAGTGACCTTGAGTGATCAGAGTTTTACCAGTATGCTCTTAATCAGCAAGCATATTAAGGTCTGAATAGCATGAACTCTGCAGCTTGAAATGGTAATCGTGCCTGTTCTCCTTTCCTTAGCAAGCATACCTAACTTTCTTTGTTTCTTAGCCACTTTGATGAATTCTTTTCAGGGCTGGCCAATATATCATTAAAAAACACAGAACAAGCACTTTGAGACAGATCTGAGGATTCTGATCATTTTGACCCCTACTAAAAGCTGGCTCCTCTTGAACAACTATAACAAATACTCTGCTAATTTTGACTCTTAAATAGTCAGGTGACAACCACACCTGATCTCTATAAAAAGGGACAAGGGAAAACCTAATGATCTTCAGGGAGTGGATATTTTGTCAAAGTTTCTTGCTGATTATGACCTTCATGGAGAGAAAGTTAAAATATGTAAGTGTGTAGGAAAATATCTTATATTGTCATAGAACTATAAAGGAAGATGGGGATTACGGTTAAAAAAACCAATTCCCAAAGAATCACATTATATTCTAAAATGTATTTTTGTACCTTAAATAAATATTTCAAAATATCCTACAAGCTCCCTCATGACAGATTTTTAGAGAGGTGTGGTAATCATTAGTTCTTGTCATAAATACATTTTTTTATTGAGGGGAAATTCATGTAACACAAAATTAATCATTTTAAAGTGAATAATTCAGCGGCATTTAGTACATTCTGGTGTTGTGCAACCATGACCTCTATCTAGTTTGAAAACATTTTAATCACCTCAAAAGGAATCCCGTACCAATTAAGTCATTATTCTCCATCCATCCTATCCCCCAGCTCCAGACAACAACAAATCTGCTTTCTATCTCTTATGGATTTACTTGTCCTGGATATTTCATATAAATGGAATAATACAACACGTGACCTTTTCTGGCTCAGAACCCAGTCTTTCAAAGGTTCCTGTGAGGATTTAATGAAATAAAGCATGTAACATGTCTAGCATAGTGCTCGACACAAAAAGTACAAAAGTTCGGGCTTCCCTGGTGGCACAGTGGTTGAGAGTCCGCCTGCCGATGCGGGGGACACGGGTTCGTGCCCCCATCCGTTAGATCCCACATGCCGCGGAGCGGCTGGGCCCGTGAGCCATGGCCGCTGAGCCTGCGCGTCCGGAGTCTGTGCTCTGCAACGGGAGAGGCCACAACAGTGAGAGGCCCGTGTACCGCAAAAAAAAAAAAAAAAAAAAAGAAGAAGAAATCTTGTCATTTGTGACAACATGGATGGAACTTGAGGGTGTTATGCTAAGTGAAATAAGTCAGAGAATGACAAATACTGTATGATCTCATATGTGGAATCTTTAAAAAACAAAGAAAAAGAGGAAGGAGAAAAAAAGGAAACTCAGAAAAAGAGATCAGACTTGTGGGTTATCAGAAATGGGGGTGGTAGGAGGGTAGGGGAATTGGATGAAGGCAGTCAAAAGGTACAAACTTCCAGTTATAAGATAAATAAGTCCTGGCAATGTAATGTACAGCATGGTGACTATAGTTAACACTGCTATATGGTATATATGAAAGTTTTTGTGTTTTTTTTGTGTGGTATGCAGACCTCTCACTGCTGTGGCCCATCCCATTGCAGAGCACAGGCTCCAGAAGTGCAGGCTCAGTGGCCATGGCTCACGGGCCCAGCTGCTCCGTGCCATGTGGGATCCTCCCAGACCGGGGCACGAACCCATGTCCCCTGTACCGGCAGGCGGACTCTCAACCACTGTGCCACCAGGGAAACCCTATGAAAGTTTTTAAGATAGTAAATCCTAAGAGTTCTCATCAGAAGAAGAAAAAAACTTTTTAAAAATTTTGTATCTATATGAGATGATGGATGTTAACTAAACATTGTAGTAATCATTTTACAATATATGTAAGTCAATATATGTAAGCAGGCTTATGACATTTAGAACTTCATTCTTATAAACAGCATAGTTCAGTCACTTTTTTGTGGTTTAATTAACTCCATTTTATTTTATTTTTATTCCACATCAGAGATAAGTTATATAGTTTGTGAGAGTTGAGCAAATGCCTTTTGAGTACAGTAGGGGATATGGAAATAATATTGGAGGGATTGATGCTGTTTAGTGGTCAGAGTCAAACCCTAAAAAGACCTTTATAAAACAGTCCAGAATGAAAAAAAATGTAATAAGATAGGGAGAACTGATCTAGGAGATCCAAACTTTCCAATTACATGAAGAAAAAATTAAATAAAATGAAAAACCAAAGATTAGAAGAAAACTTTGAGCTGAAAAGTGACAATATAATACAAACTAAATGAGGCAAGCAAGATCAGACATTTCCTGATTGAATTTTTTTATTGATAAATTCACAGTTTAACAATAAGACTTATGAATAACTATGTAAAACATTACTGTATTTACACTACTGATAGTGTCAGGAGAAGGGAAAGAATCAAGAAATACCATTTCACTCCCTCTTGCAAGAACACCAGAATCACAACTAGCTGCTGGACAATCATCAACAGGAAGACACTGGAACTCATCAAAAAAAGATACTCCACATCCAAAGACAAAGGAGAAACCACAATGAGACAGTAGGAGGGGCACAATCACAGTAAAATCAAATCCCATAATTGGTGGGTGGGTGACACACAGACTGGGGAACACTTATACTACAGAAGTCCACCCACTGGAGTGAAGGTTCTGAGCCTCACGTCAGGCTTCCCAAGCTGGGGGTCTGGCAACGGGAGGAGGAATTCCTAGAGAATCAGACTTTGAAGCCTAGTGGAAATTGATTGCAGGACTTCAACAGGACTGGGGGAAATGGAGACTCCACTCTCAGGGGGCACAAACAAAGTAGTGTGCACATCGGAGCCCAGGGGAAGGAGCAGTGACCCCAGGGGAGACTGAATCAGACCTTCCTGCTAGTGTTGGAAGGTGCCCTGCAGAGGTGGGGGGTGGCTCTGTTTCATTGTGGGGACGAGGACACTGGCAGCAGAAGTTCTGGGAAGTACTCCTTGGTGTGAGCCTTCCCAGAGTCTGTCATTAGCCCCACCAAAGAGTCCAGGTAGGCTCCAGTGTTGGGTTGCCTCAGGCCAAACAACAAACAGGGAGGGAACCCAGCCCCACCCATCAACAGTCAAGTGGATTAAAGTTTTACTGAGCTCTGCCCACCAGAGCAACAGTCAACTCTACCCATCACCAGTCCCTCCCATCAAACCTCTTAGATAGCCTTATCCACCAGAGGGCAGGCAGCAGAAGCAAGAACTACAATCCTGCAGCTTGTGGAACAAAAACCACATTCATGGAAAGAAAGACAAGATGAAAAGGCAGAGGGCTATATACCAGCTGAAGCAACAAGATAAAAAACCAGAAAAACAACTGAATGAAGTGGAGATAGGCAAGCTTCCAGAAAAAGAATTCAGAATAATGATAGTGAAGATGATCCAGGACCTAGACAAAAGAAAGGAGGCAAAGATCGAGAAGATGCAAGAAATGTTAAAAAATGACCTAGAAGAATTAAAGAACAAAAAACAGAGATGAACAACACAATAACTGAAATGAAAACTACACTAGAAGGAATCAGTAGCATAATATCTGAGGCAGAAGAATGGATAAGTGACCTGGAAGACAGAATGGTGGAATTCACAGCTGTGGAACAGAATAAAGAAAAAAGAATGGAAAGAAATGAAGACAGCTTAAGGGACCTCTGGGACAACATTAAATGCAACAACATTCACATTATAGGGGTTCCTGAAGGAGAAGAGAGAGAGAAAGTACCAGAGAAAATATTTGAAGAGATTATAGTCGAAAACTTCCGCAACATGGGAAAGGAAATAGCCACCCAAGTCCAGGAAGCGCAGTGAGTCCCATACAGGATAAACCCAAGGAGAAACACACCAAGACACATAGTAATCAAATTGGCAAAATTTAAAGACCAAGAAAAATTATTGAAAGCAGCAAGGGAAAAACAACAAATAACATACAAGGGAACTCCCATAAGGTTAACAGCTAATTTCTCAGCAGAAACTCGACAAGCCAGCAGGGAGTGGCATGATATGCTTAAAGTGATGAAAGGGAAGAACCTACAACCAAGATTACTCTACCTGGCAAGGATCTCATGCAGATTCAATGGAGAAATGAAAAGCTTTACAGACAAGCAAAAGCTAAGAGAATTCAGCACCACCAAACCAGCTCTACAACAAATGCTAAAAAAACTTCTCTAAGTGGGAAACAAAAGACAAGAAAAGGACCCAGAAAAACAAACCAAAAACAATTAAGAAAATGGTCATAGGAACATACATATCAATAATTAGCTTAAATTTGAATGGATTAAAGGCTCCAACCAAAAGACACAGGCTTGCTGAATGGATACAAAAACAAGACCCATATATATGCTATCTACAAGAGACCCACTTCAGACCTAGGGACACATACAGACTGAAAGTAAGTGAATCGAAAACAATATTCCATGCAAATGGAAATCAAAAGAAAACTAGAATACCAATTCTCATCTCAGAAAAAATAGACTTTAAAATAAAAAATGTTACAAGACACAAGGAAGGACACTACCTAATGATCAAGGGTTCAATCCAAGAAGAAGATATAACAATTGTAAATATATATGCACCCAACATAGGAGCACCTCAATACATAAGACAACTGCTAACAGCTATAAAAGAGGAAATAGACAGTAACACAATAATAGTGGGGGACTTTAACACCTCACTTACACCAATGGACAGATAATCCAAACAGAAAATTAATAAGGAAACAGAAACTTTAAATGACACAATAGACCAGATAGATTTAATTGATATTTATAGGACACTCCATCCAAAAACAGCAGATTACACTTTCTTCTCAATTGCGCACAGAACATTCTCCAGGATAGATCACATCTTGGGTCACAAATCAAGCCTCCGTAAATTTAAGAAAATTGAAATCATATCAAGCATCTTTTCTGACCACAACGCTACGAGATTAGAAATGAATTACAGGGAAAAAAGCATAAAAAACAGAAACACGTGGAGGCTAAACAATACGTTATTAAATAACCAAGAGATCACTGAAGAAATCAAAGAGGAAAAAAAAATACTTAGAGACAAATGACAATGAAAACATGACGATCTAAAACCAATGGGATGCAGCAAAAGCAGTTCTAAGAGGGAAGTTTATAGCTATACAAGCCTACTCAAAAAAAAGAGAAAAATCTCAAATAAACAATCCAACTGTACACCTAAAGGAACTAAAGAAAGAAGAACAAATAAAACCCAAAGTTAGCAGAAGGAAAGAAATCATAAAGATCAGAGCAGAAATAAATGAAATAGAAACAAAGAAAACAATAGCAAAGATCAATAAAACTAAAAGCTGGTTCTCTGAGAAGATAAATAAAATTGATAAACGATTAGCCAGACTCATCAAGAAAAAGAGGGAGAGGACTCAAATCAATAAAATTAGAAATGAAAAAGGAGAAGTTACAACAGACACCACAGAAACACAAAGCATCCTAAGAGACTACTACAAGCAACTCTATGCCAATAAAATGGACAACCTGGAAGAAATGGACAAATTCTTAGAAAGGTATAACCTTCCAAGACTGAACGAGGAAGAAATAGAAAATATGAACAGACCAATCACAAGTAATGAAATTGAAACTGTGTTTTAAAATCTTCCAACAAACAAAAGTCCAGGACCAGATGGCTTCACAGGTGAATTCTATCAAACATTTAGAGAAGAGCTAACACCCATCCTTCCCAAACTCTTCCAAAAAATTCCAGAGGAAGGAACACTCCCAAACTCATTCTATGAGGCCACCATCACCCTTATACCAAAACCAGACAAAGATACTAAAAAGAAAATTACAGACCAATATCACTAATGAACATAGATGAAAAAATCCTCAACAAAATACTAGCAAACAAAATGCAACACCACATTAAAAGGATCATACACCATGATAAAGTGGGATTTGTCCCAGGGTTGCAATGATTCTTCAATATATGCAAATCAATCAATGTGATACACCATATTAACAAATTGAAGAATAAAAACCATAGGATCATCTCAATAGATGCAGAAAAACTGTTGACAAAATTCAACACCCATTTATGATAAAAACTCTCCAGAAAGTGGGCATAGAGGGAACCTATCTCAACATAATAAAGGCCATATACGACAAACCCACAGCAACCATCATTCTCAATGGTGAAAAACTGAAAGCATTTCTTCTAAGATCAGGAAAGAGACAAGGATGTCCACTCTTACCACTATTATTCAACATAGTTTTGGAAGTCGTAGCCACAGCAATCAGAGATGAAAAAGAAATAAAAGGAATACAAATTGGAAAAGAAGATGTAAACCTGTCACTGTTTGCAGATGCCATGATACTGTACATAGAGAATCCTAAAGATGCCACCAGAAAACTACTAGAGCTAATCAATGAATTTGGTAAAGTTCCAGGATACAAAATTAATGCACAGAAGTCTCTTGCATTCCTATACACTAATGATAAAATATCTGAAAGAGAAATTATGGAAACACTCCCATTTACCACTGTAAGAAAGAAAATAAAATACCTAGGAATAAACCTACATAGGGAGACAAAAGACCTGTATGCAGAAAACTATAAGCCACTGCTGAAAGAAATTAAAGTTGATACAAACAGATGGAGAGATATACCATGTTGTTGGATTGGAAGAATCAATATTGTGAAAATGACTATACTACCAAAGCAATCTACAGATTCAAGGCAATCACTATCAAATTACCAATGACAATTTTTACAGAACTAGAACAAATCATCTTAAAATTTGTATGGAGACACAAAAGACCCCGAATAGCCAAAGCAATCTTGAGGGACAAAAACAGAGCTGGAGGAATCAGACTCCCTGACTTTGGACTATAGTACAAAGCTACAGTAATCAAGACAATATGGTACTGGCACAAAAACAGAAATATCAATCAATGGAACAAGATAGAAAGCCCAGAGATAAACCCACACACCTATGGTCAACTAATCTATGACAAAGGAGGCAAAGATATACAATGGAGAAAAGACAGTCTCTTTAATAAGTGGTGATGGGAAAACTGAACAGCTACATATAAAAGAATGAAATTAGAACACTCCCTAACACCATATACAAAAATAAACTCAAAATGGATTCAAGACCTAAACGTAAGACCAGACACTATAAAACTCTTAGAGGAAAACTTAGGAAGAACACTCTTTGACATAAGTCACAGCAAGATCTGTTCTGATCCACCTCCTAGAGTAATGGAAATAAAAATAAACAAATGGGACCTAATGAAACTTCAAAGCTTTTGCACATCAAAGGATACCATAAACAAGATGAAAAGCCAACCCTCAGAATGGGAGAAAGTATTTGCAAACGAATCAACTGATAAAGGATTAATCTCCAAAATATATAAACAGCTTTTGCAGCTCAATATTAAAGAAACAAACAACCCAATGCAAAAATGGGCAGAAGACCTAAATAGACATTTCTCCAAAGAAGACATACAGATGGCCAAGAAGCACATGAAGAGCTGCTCAACATCACTAATTATTAGAGAAATGCAAGTCAAAACTACAATGAGGTATCACCTCACACCAGTTAGAATGCGCATCATCAGAAAATCTACAAGCAACAAATGCTGGAGAAGGTGTGGAGAAAAGGGAACCCTCTTGCACTGTTGGTGGGAATGTAAATTGATACAGCCACTATGGAGAACAGTATGGAGGTTCCTCAAAAAACTAAAAATAGAATTACCATATGATCCAGCAATCCCACTACTGGGCATACACCCAGAGAAAACCATAATTCAAAATGACACATGCACCCCAATGTTCATTGCAGCACTATTTACAATAGCCAGGTCATGGAAGTAACCTAAATGCCCATTGACAGATGAATGGATAAAGAAGAAGTGGTACATATATACAGTGGAATATTACTCAGCCATAAAACGGAACAAAATTGAATCATATGTTGAGACGTGGATGGATCTACAGACTGTCATACAGAGTGAAGTAAGTCAGAAAGAGAAAAACAAATATCGTATATTAACACATGTATGTGGAACTTAGCAAAATGGTACAGATGAATTGGTTTGCAGGGCGGAACTTGAGACACAGATGTAGAGAACAAACATATGGACAGCACGGGGGGAAAACCGTGGTGGGGTGAGGATAGTGTTGTGCTGAATTGGGCAATTGGGATTGACATGTATACACTGATGTGTATAAAATTGATGAGTAATAAGAATGTGCAGTATAAACGAACAAACAAAAATAACAACCAATACTAAACTTTCTTTGGGTTATTTGTATGGAAATCTGTTAATATAAATGTTTCAGACATTACATGAAATTTCAAAAAATCTTATATGTTCTGGTATAATGTTATGAGTCATAATTCTAGTTATTACTTTAAAATGTATATCTCTGAAATAACTTATTTTCCTTGTCAATTGCATTATTATGAACTTTCATCTTTAACCATGGTCATTTTTAAGTCTTTTGTCATTTACAGACAGTTCTGGGTGTACTCTGATGCTTTTGCAAATATGTTCCTATAAAAGGGTTTCATCTTAAGGAATTCATGGAAAAGACTCTGACAAGTACAGGTTTCCAGTAACTGACTATACTGCTGAACTAAATGAATAAGCATTTTCAGAACTCTAGTGCAAAACTGATGAATTCATAAAAGTGTTAACAAAAGATCAAGATGAAAAAAACGTTAATTACATGGGACTGAGTGAACTGATGAGGATGATTACAATTTTTGTCACTTTCTGTTTGAATAAAAAAAAAAGAATCCCGCACCTCGAAATAAAAAAGTAATACCATTTCATACCTGACATTGGCAAGAGAAATATAGGTACAATTTTAAACACAAAGGTAAATTTAAAAGATGGCTAATTTCTTCCAAATATCTAAACAAAAAAGCGAAGAAAAATATAGTATATAAAACAAAACAAACAGCATAAAAAATGAGAATATTAAAGCAAAGGCAGCTTGTTGAAGATAAAGCAAATGTAAATGAGTTAACTCCTGTAATAAAAAGAGTTTCAAACTGAGCTGACAAAAGTAAAACAAAACTACTTGCAACATATGAGAGATATCTAAAGTGACATAGAAGTTAAAAATATTTTTTAAATGAGCAAAGATATAATAGAAAAATGTAATAAAATGCAGAGGTGGTGATGAATAATAATCAAAGTAGAATTTAATAAATGGGGCAGAGTCACTTTACATAAAATAGTATATGGTCAATGAATGGCCTTATACAGTAATGAACAATGTGGCCAGATACTGCACTACCATTTGCACATGGATTAGCTAAAATTTAATGTTCAGAACAACATTATGTGGTAGACATGGTAATTATTCCCAATTTATAGATGAAAAAACTGAGCACAGAGAGGTTCAATGACTTGTTCAAGGTTTTCACTGTTAAGGGCATAACTGGGATTTGGACCCAGGTCTTTATGACTTGAGAAGCACTAAGACACTACCTTACTGTATCTGAAAGTTTAGTCCTTGCATTACCTGCATTAGAACAGTTACTAAAAACACAAACTCCAGGCATCACCTCAGATATATTCTAGAGCTCTGAAATTTGCATTTTAACACGTACTCCAATTGATTCTTATGCATGCTAAAATTTGAGAGCCACTGCACTACATGTGCTGCCTCCTAGAAAATGAGAGAAACATAACTGAAGTGGAAATCTTTAATCCACCCTTTCTGTCTTAGATTAAGTAGAAAGAACAATAAATGGTTTAAACATTAATCAGGCTGTCATAACAAACTTAAAAGACTACAGAGAATACATATTACTTTAAACCATCCTTTTTACAATTACAAAACTTATCACACATTAGATTCTAAAAGAAAACAAATTCCAAATAGCCGAGGTAGTAAAGACCACATTATTTGATCACAATGTGCTAAAACTAAAATTTAACAATTTAAAGGAGACAACTAGCTATAATTTCAAACAAACAAAAACACCAAAAAACTTTCCTAAATAACTACAGACCATCCCTAATTTATAATGGTTGGACTTATGATTTTTTGACTTTACAGTGGTGCAAAAGCAATACACATTCAGTAGAAACCATACTTCAAATTTTATATTTTGATCTTATCCCAGGCCAGCGATATATGGTATGATAGGTTCTTCTGATGTTGGGCAGCAGCAGCCAGCCCCAGTTTCCAGTCAGCCATGTGATCATGAGGGTAAACAACTGATACACTTACAACCGATACAACCGTTCTGTTTTTCACTTTCAGTACAGTATTGAATAAATTACCAGAGATATTCAACACTTCATTATAAAATAGGCTTTGTGCTAGATTATTTTGAACAACAGTAGGCTAACATAAGTGTTCTGAGCACATTGAAGATAGGCTAGGTTAAGCTATGATGTTCAGTAAATTAGGTGTCTTAAATGCATTTTTGACTTAATGATATTTTCAACTTATGATGGGCTTAGTGAGATGTGACCCCATGGTAAGATGAGGAAGATCTGTATTTAATCAACTAAGAAAACCCATAGCTGCAACTGTAGAACTACACTGAGGATAATAAATATAAAGATGTATGAGTCCACCCACCAAAATGTCTACAATGAGAAAGATAGAAAATAACAAGTGTTGACAAAGTATACAGCAAGTGGAACTCTCACTCATTGCTAATGGGAATGAAATGGACACAATCACCTCAGAAAATGGTTTGGCAGTATCTACTTATGCTAATTTATATGCATACTCTATGACACAGCAATTCCTCTCCTAGGTTAATAACAAAAAAACTGTGTTCATACGCTTACCAGCCCCCAAACAGAAACTTCCCAGTGTAGAATGGTTACATGAAATGTGGTATGCTCACACAACTGAATATTATAGAGTAGAGGAAACAACAACCTACAACTATATAAAACAATACAGATGAATCTTATAAATATAATGTCACATGAAAGAAACCAGATACAAATGCATACATTCTGTATAACTACAAAAACATTCAAAACTAATCTGTGCTATTATAAGTCAAAATTGTGCTTACTTTGGTGGTAGTGACTCGAAAGTGTCATGAGGGGGGCTTCTGGAATGCTGGTAATTGTCTGTTTCTTCATCTGGAAGCTGATTACCCATGTGTAAGTAGAAGGAAAGCATGATACAAAATTATTAATGTTTCCAATGTTAGAAAATATATATTTTTGAATATACATGAAAACATTTGTGTAGTAGACAGAACGCCCCCTCCTCACCAAAGATGCCTATACATGCCCTACTTTCCAAAACCTGTGAGTATGTTCCCTTACAGAAAGAACTTTGCACATGTGATTCTGTTTAAGGGCCTTGAAATGGGGAGATAATCCTGGATTATTTGAACGGGCTCAATCTAATAACATGGGTCTTTCAAAGCAGAGAATCTTTCCCTGCTATGGTCAGAGAGAGCTATGTCTATGGAAGAAAGGCACAGAGAGATAACATTGCTGGCTTTGAAGATGGACAAAGGAGGCCATTAGCCAAGGAATGTGGGTGGCCTCCAGAAGCTTGAAAAGGAAAGAAAATGAATTTTCACCTAGAGCTTCCAGAAAGGAATGCTGCCCCGCAGACACCTTGATTTTTAGCCCAGTAAGACCTGCATCTGACTTGTGACTTAACAGAATTGTAAGATAATAAATTTGTGTTGTTTCAAGCCACTATTGTGGGACTCGAGGGACACTGTTCCAGCTAATGATTAAGAACTCTCCAGACAATAGGGGCTTCTTAGACAATGGGTGAATTTCCAGGATGTCCGGCCCCCTTCCGAGAAGGAGGGAGATAACAAAATGTAAAAAAGGTGTCTGTCAAAGACCAATCAGGAAGCTGGGGACAAGTTCCCTCTCTGGTCCGAGCCTAAGCCGGGACCAATCAGCAGGAGAACACAACCAAATCTATAATTTACATACGGGGAAGTGGGAACCTATAAAACTGACATATTCGCGCCCAAAAGGGTTCCTTCTTCGACCTCCTGCGTGAGGACCAAGGAACCCCGGTGCACCGGCCTTCAATAAACCTCTTGCGTTTTGCATCGACTTCCGACTCTTGTTGTTTCCTGGGCGAGTCGAAACTCCTAGGAGACCGCGCAGGTCTAACATTTGGGGGCTTGTCCGGGATTCCACTCGCCCCGGACCACAAGAACATCGGGAGTTGGAGGTACCAGGTAAGCTCGAGCTTGATTGTCTGTTTGTCCCTTGTTCTTTGTGGGCCATTATTGGAGGAAAGCCGTAAGAATCGGCTTATTATGGAATCTGTATCGGACCTCTGGCTAGGCAGACGTGCTAATAGCCGGCGTCCATGAGCCCTAGGGGACGCCCTGGTGGCTCATCTGGAAGGAGAGGCAAACTCTGTCTCCCCTTCACTCGGTTTCGGCAGTTCCCTTGGTGATAACTGCCATCTGAAGAAGTTTCGGTTTTGAAGCGAGCTCGCGGTGGCCCATACGTATATGTGTTTCGTGGAGTTTTAACTGTTTCTGTATTGTGGTCTATTCTTCTTCTCTGACGGACGACAATGGGACAAACTATGACGACTTCTCTTTCCCTTACCCTAAGCTATTGGACCGAAGTTCGGGCCAGAGCCCATAATTTTTCGGTAGAGGTAAAGAAAGGAAAGTGGCAGACTTTGTGTGCCTCTGAATGGCCAACATTTCAGATAGGATGGCCCCCCGAAGGATCCTTTTTATTAGACAAGATTAAGCTGCTGAAGTCTAAGATATTTAATATAGATCCCCACGGACATCCAGACCAAGTACCATATGTCTTGCTCTGGGAAGATTTAATTCTCTCCCCACCTCCGTGGGTCCGGCCCTTTGTTTCCTCAACAGGTACGTCCGCGCATACATCAGCAGCGTCGGAGATATTAGCCTTAAAGAAAAACCCCAACACGGAGAAGCTACCCGACGCCCCGGATCTACTGAAGGCGATTTATCCTGACCCGCAGTCCGATTTGCTTCTTTTGGATTCCCCACCCCCTTATCCTCTGGCCCCGAATCCCCTACCACCTAGAGGACCCCCCAGCTCCACTGCCCTCGGCACCAAGGGAACCATCCATGATGGAAGAAGAAAGGGGTCCCTCAGTGGGCACTAGGAGCCGGAGGGCTATCTCCCCGGACTCCACTGCCCTACCTCTTAGAGAATATGGCCCCCCCGATGGCCAAGGGAATAGACCTCTCCAATATTGGCCCTTTTCCTCTGCAGATCTTTATAATTGGAAAATGCATAACCCAACTTTTTCCGAAAATCCACAGGCCCTTACCGCTTTAATAGAATCTCTTGTTTTCTCCCACCAGCCCACATGGGATGATTGTCAGCAGCTGCTCCAGACTCTCCTAACGACTGAGGAGAGGCAACGGGTTCTTTTAGAAGCCAGAAAAAATGTATTAGGCGCCAATGGGCAACCTACCCAGCTGCCTAACGAGATTGATGCTGGTTTCCCACTCGTCAGGCCAAACTGGGATTTCAATGCCCCGGAAGGTAGGGAGCGCCTGAAAATGTATCGCCAGGCTCTGGTGGCGGGTCTCCATGGAGCGGCCAGACGGCCCACTAATTTGGCTAAGGTAAGGGAAGTAACTCAGGGGCCCCAGGAATCGCCAACTGTGTTCCTGGAACGTTTAATGGAAGCCTTTAGACGCTTTACCCCTTATGATCCAACTTCGGAGGGACATAGGGCTACTATAGCAATGGCTTTCATAGATCAAGCGGCCCCTGATATTAAGAAGAAATTACAGAGGCTAGATGGCTTGCAGGGATTTTCGCTTCAGGAGTTAGTAAAAGAGGCAGATAAAGTATATAACAAAAGAAAAACAGAGGAAGAGAAGGAAGAAAGAAAGCAGAAAGAGCAGGAAGCCCGTGAAATAAGACGGGATAAGAGACAGGAGAGGAATTTAAGTAAGATACTGGCCACTGTGGTTGGAGGAAGAAATATAGGGATAGAAATAGGCAGGAAGGGCGAACGGCAGACAGAAGGCGGCCATTAGACAAGGACCAATGTGCCTACTGTAAAGAAAAAGGACATTGGGCGAGAGAATGCCGTAAGAAAAAGAATGGAGGAAGGCCAACCAAAAACAAAATCTTAACATTGAAAGAAGAAGACTAGGAAAGTCAGGGCTCGAACCCTCTCCCCGAGCCCCGGGTAACTCTTAAAGTGGAGGGGGAACCTGTTCAATTTTTGGTAGATACCGGAGCCCAGCACTCCGTCCTTCTCCACTCAAAAGGTCCTATCTCAGCTAAAAGGTCATGGGTACAAGGAGCCACTGGGAATAAACAATATTCATGGACCACACGAAGGACAGTAGATCTTGGGATTGGACGAGTAACCCATTCATTTTTGATTATTCCGGAATGCCCCTATCCTTTGCTGGGAAAAGATTTACTCTCCAAAGTAGGGGCTCAAATCCACTTTCAGCCAGAAGGTCCCACCATAACTGATAATAAGGGAAGGTTACTTCAAATATTGACTATGAAATTAGAAGATGAATATAAATTATACGAACAGCCTTCATCCTCACGAGTTAATGTTACTGATTGGGTAACTCGGTTCCCTCAAGCCTGGGCAGAAACTGCCGGAATGGGGATGGCCAAAAATCGGCCCCCGGTGCTAGTGGAACTCAAGGCAACTGCCACCGCAATAACGGTCCGTCAATATCCCATGAGTAGAGAAGCCAAAGACGGTATCCGTCCCCATATACAGAGGCTACTAGACTTGGGCATCTTAATAAGATGTCAATCAGCATGGAACACCCCTCTCCTGCCGGTAAAGAAACCAGGAACAAATGATTATCGGCCGGTGCAGGATCTACGAGAGGTAAACAAACGGGTGGCAGACCTCCACCCCACAGTGCCAAACCCTTACAACCTCCTGAGCACTCTTCCACCTCAACATACGTGGTATACTGTTTTGGACCTTAAAGATGCTTTTTTCTGTTTAAGACTCTCCCCTGAGCCAACCCTACTTTGCCTTCGAATGGAAAGATCCAACATCAGGAATGTCTGGTCAGCTGACATGGACACGGCTACCTCAGGGATTTAAGAACTCCCCGACCATCTTTGATGAAGCCCTCCATCAGGATTTGGCATTATATAGAGAATCAAATCCCCAGGTAACATTACTCCAATACGTTGATGATATTTTATTAGCTGCTGAGACCCAAGAAGATTGTATCAAGGGTACTGAAAAACTGTTAACGGAACTTGGAACCCTGGGATATAGAGCCTCAGCCAAGAAAGCACAAATATGCCAACAACAGGTCAGTTACCTGGGGTATCTATTAAAAGGGGGGCAAAGATGGCTCACGGAGAGCAGAAAGGATACGGTGGCCCAAATTCCGGCTCCCAAAAACGCCAGGCAGGTTAGAGAATTTTTGGGGACGGCCGGATTCTGTAGACTATGGATTCCAGGGTTTGCTGAGCTGGCAGCCCCATTGTACCCCCTAACCAAAAACAGCACTCCTTTCGTTTGGGGCGATAAGGTACAACGGGCTTTTGACCAAATCAAACGAGTTTTACTTTCAGCTCCAGCCCTAGGACTGCCAGATGTAACCAAACCTTTTCATTTATATGTGGCCAAAAATAAGGGCATTGCAAAAGGAGTATTGACTCAGAAATTGGGTCCCTGGAATCGCCCAGTTGCTTATTTGTCAAAAAAATTGGACCCTGTGGCATCAGGATGGCCCACCTGTTTAAAGATAATCGCTGCAGTGGCCGTTCTAGTCAAAGATGCTGACAAACTAACTTTAGGACAAAATCTAACGATAACAGCTCCTCATGCCCTGGAAAATGTAGTCCGTCAACCACCGGATAGGTGGCTAACTAATGCCAGGATGACCCATTACCAAACCCTGTTGCTAAACTCAGATCGCATCAAGTTTGCTCCAGCCACAGGACTCAATCCAGCCACCTTGCTACCTGATCCTGACTTGGAAGGCTCCACCATCATACATGATTGTCAGGAAGTACTAGCCGCAGCACACGGCAGTAGGCCAGATCTGATGGACCTGCCCCTCCCTGATGCTGATTTCACCTGGTTCACGGATGGGAGCAGTTTCCTGGAGGAAGGTAAGCGTCGAACTGGGGCAGCCGTGGTAGACGGAAAACAAGTCATATGGGCAGCGGCGCTACCACAAGGGACCTCAGCCCAACGAGCTGAATTAATTGCCCTGACGAGGGCATTAGAGATGGCAGAGAATAAAAAAGTAAACATCTACACAGACAGTAGATATGCGTTTGCTACCGCTCATATCCACGGTGCCATTTACCAACAGAGAGGGCTACTAACTTCAGGTGGCAAAGAAATTAAAAACAAAGACGAAATCGTGGCTTTGTTGACTGCACTCATGCTTCCTACTAAAGTCAGTATCATCCACTGCCCTGGACATTCAAAAGGAAATACCCCAATAATTAGGGGAAATAATATGGCTGACCAAGTGGCCCGAGAAATAGCATCGGGAGAAGTCATTTTAGGACTGTCAGATAAAGTTCCTGAAAAACCAGGCCGCGATGAAGAAATCATCCCGGCCACAACAAAAGGAGCTTTGTCCCCTCAGCAAGCAGAATCCATGTTACAACAGATGCACAGATGGACAAATTTGGGGACTAAAAAGATGGTAGCCTTGTTACAAAAAGCCGGGTACGAAACCCCTGGAATGACAAAATTAGCTGAACAAATTGTGCAGGAATGCGTCCCATGTCAACAGGTAAATGCTCACAAAGGGAAACTTGAAACTGGAAAGAGACTCAGGGGGGACCGCCCAGGAACTTACTGGGAAGTGGACTTTACCGAAGTGCGTCCTGGAAGGTACGGTAATAAATACCTTTTAGTTTTTGTAGACACTTTTTCAGGATGGATAGAGGCTTTCCCAACAAAGAAAGAAACAGCTGCTGTAGTAGCCAAGAAGATTTTAGAAGAAATTTTTCCTCGATTTGGAGCATCAAAGGTAATAGGGTCTGATAATGGTCCAGCCTTTGTCGCCCAGGTAAGTCAGGATGTGGCCAGATATTTGGGGACTGATTGGAAATTACATTGTGCCTATAGACCCCAAAGTTTAGGTCAGGTAGAAAGAATGAATAGGACTCTAAAAGAGACCCTAACTAAATTGTCCTTGGAGACTGGCGGTACCGATTGGACGGTGCTCCTTCCTTTGGCCCTATTCCGGGTTAGAAATACACCTTCCCGATACCATCTTACTCCTTTTGAAATATTATATGGTGCCCCGCCTCCCCTCCTCACTTTAGGAAAAGAAATAAAACCTGATTGTCAAAATAACACTGACTTATATGCTAGGCTACTGGGACTCCAATTGGTCCAGAAAGAAATATGGTCCCAACTCGCCAAGGCCTACCAACCGGGAACACCGGGAGAAATTCATCCTTTCCAAGTCGGAGACTCCGTATACGTCCGTCGGCATCGAACCCAGACGTTGGAACCTCGATGGAAAGGACCATACACCGTCCTCCTCACCACCCCAACGGCCATAAAAGTGGACGGCATCGCTGCCTGGATCCATGCTTCACATGTGAAGGCTGCACCAGCGACGGCATCATCAGGATGGTGGGCCCAAAGGACCGACAACCCGCTCAAACTCAAGCTTCTACGAACCTAAGACTTATAATTTTGGTTTTACTGCCTTTACTGACTGTAAGTGATTTTAGCCCTCACCTCCCCCAACGTTTAACTTGGCAGGTAATTTCTCAGACTGGAGATGTAACCTGGTCCATTAGTCATACTGCACCCCCCTGGACCTGGTGGCCAGATCTTTTTCCTGATGTTTGTAAATTGGCTATAGGAGCACCTTATTGGGATACAGAAGATTCTCATGATATGAACACTGCCCCTTCCAAAGTTTCGGCAACTGATTGGTTTGGGCCGGGTTGCAAAAATGCAGGCAAAAGAATGATGCTTGGTATCCTCACTTTCTACGTATGCCCCGGGTTCCACCGCCCTTGATCTCTGAATTATAAATGTGGTGGAACTGAAAACTTTTATTGCAAAAGCTGGGGATGTGAAACTACCGGGGATACTAATTGGAAACCCACCTCAACTTGGGATTTTATTACTGTAACGGCTAATTATTCTCATAATGAGGATACCGGACACCGGAGTAAATGTTCAGGATGGTGTCATCCCCTTAAAATTTCCTTTAGTAATCCCGGAAAAAGAGATAAAAAATGGATAAATGGTCATTCTTGGGGCGTTAGATTTTACATGAGGGGATATGATTTAGGAATATTAATGACCCTTAAGCTAAAGATTGAGACTCCTGCTCCTATATCAATAGGCCCAAATCCCATACTTGGCCCCCCTTTGCTTCCCCCGGCCCCTTCAACTACGTCAACAAAGAATGAGACTAATGAAACCTCTGGATCCAAAGAACCCACAGTTAAGCCTGGGACTCCTCAGGATAGGATGTTTTCTTTGGTGCAGGCAGCCTTTACGGTTCTCAATGCTACAAACCCAGAGGCTACAAAATCATGTTGGCTTTGCTATGCTGCCCCTCCCCCTTATTATGATGCTATAGGATATAGCTCCAACTATACTAATTCTACCTCCTCAGACCAATGTCGATGGAAGCAAGAAGGGAACAGTAAACTAACCCTGTCCTCGGTTTTTGGAAATGGTACTTGTATAGGAACACCTCCCCAGTCCCATAGACACCTTTGTCATGATTTTAGCCTCCCTTCAGGCTCAGGATATCTTGTACCTCCTCAAGATGGATGGTGGACATGTAACACGGGGCTCACCCCTTGTGTCTCTTTAGAGGTTCTTAATACTTCAGCTGACTTTTGTGTGTTAGTGCAATTAGTCCCTAGACTTATCTACCATTCAGACTCATCCTTTTTAGATGAATATGTAGGAAAAACAAAAAACAAAAGAGAACCTGTAACCCTCACATTGGCTGTCCTTCTAGGACTAGGAATATCTGCCGGGATAGGAACAGGAACCACAGCCCTCATACAACAACCCCAGTATTATGCAAGTTTAAGACAGGCTGTAGACATCGACCTTCGAGCATTAGAAAGTTCCATAACTCAACTAAAGGAATCACTCACCTCACTTTCAGAAATGGTGTTGCAGCCTAGATTTGCTGTTTCTTAAGGAAGGGGGATTATGCGCCGCTCTAAAAGAAGAATGTTGCTTTTATATTGATCATTCAGGAGCCATTACCAAAACCATGGATAAACTAAGGGAACGCTTAGATAAAAGGCAAAGGGAGAGAGAGAACGAAAAAGGATGGTTTCAATCATGGTTTGATAAGTCCCCCTGGTTTACCACCTTAATCTCTACTCTGTTGGGACCTCTTATTGTTTTATTGTTGATTTTAACTTTTGGACCATGTGTTCTAAATCGCTTGATAGCATTTATTAGAGAACGTATCAGTACTGTACAAGTTCTAATGTTAAGACAACAGTACCAAAGTTTACGAACAGAAGGTTGAGATTCCATGATTGGAATCAATAGTCACAAGAAAAAGGGGGGAATGTGGGACTTGAGGGACATTGTTCCAGCTAATGATTAAGAACTCTCCAGACAATAGGGGCTTCTTAGACAATGGGTGAATTTCCAGGATGTCCGGCCCCCTTCCGAGAAGGAGGGAGATAACAAAATGTAAAAAAGGTGTCTGTCAAAGACCAATCAGGCAGCTGGGGACAAGTTCCCTCTCTGGTCCGAGCCTAAGCCGGGACCAATCAGCAGGAGAACACAACCAAATCTATAATTTACATACGGGGAAGTGGGAACCTATAAAACTGACATATTCGCACCCAAAAGGGGTTCCTTCTTCGACCTCCTGCGTGAGGACCAAGGAACCCCGGTGCACCGGCCTTCAATAAACCTCTTGCGTTTTGCATCGACTTCCGACTCTTGTTGTTTCCTGGGCGAGTCGAAACTCCTAGGAGACCGCGCAGGTCTAACACTATGTTTTTGATAATTTGTTATGGTGGCCTCAAAGAGAAACCTAACAACACAGTTTGGAAGAAAATAACACCAAGAAAAGTGTAATTAGAGTGATTATCTCTGGGTACTGGAATTACAGGTGATTTTTATTATGATGTTTTTCTGTAGTTGCTAAATCATCTATAATGGAAGGGAGGAGAGGAGAGAGAAGATTGTTAATCTTCTAGATTAATCTATTGTGTAAAACCTTATAAAAAAAGACTAACTTGATTCAAATAAATAATACTTAAATTTGAAAAAACAAACAAATAAACAAAACCCTTATGCACATTTGATTATTTCCTTAAGCTTTCTTGAAGCGGTATTACTGAGTCAAAGGCTACAAATATTTTTAAGGGCTTTGAAATTCAATGTGAATCCCCTTTAAAAAGGTTGTACCAATTTCTACTCCTATCTAATATTTCTCTTTGCTAAAACTTTTGGTGAATTGGTTATGCTAGTTCTCTATCATTCACTTCATGCATCCTAAGTAAATAAATAAAACAACAGTAAAATACAGAGCTAAGAAAAAGGAAGCAAAACTGAAATACAAGGCAGATACTCTATTTTCATGTTATCTTGTAACATAAATCCTTGGGACCACTTCACCATACAGAGCATGCCCAGGGGTGCTTCTAAGCCACTCAAGGTTCTCTTACGACTCCCGTTTAATATTAGTACTTAGTTTCTCACCACTCTGTTGAAATTCAGAAGGGCCAGCAGCTTCTTCAAAGTTTCAGAACAGTCTCTTCCTGGAACATCTTGAAGTGCCATTCCTTTTAAAAAGCAATTTATTTGGAACATAACCTCTCTTCTAGCCTTTTTTCTTTTTTTCCTGCATCACGCTTCTCTCCCTGAGATTTTCTCTGCAACAGGTTTCAAAAGCAAATCTCTAAGTAAGTACCTGAGCTTTTAAGCCGGTACTCCTCTAGGACTTGAATCTTTTCTGCCTATGGGGGCGGGGATGGCATGATTTTTCAGCTGATTCCAATCAAGACACTCAGGCTATAATGGAAAAGAATATAAAAAAAGTATATCTATGTATAAATGAATCACTTTGCTGTACAGCAGAAATTAACACAACATTGTAAATCAACTATACTTCAATTTTTAAAAAATTTTAAAAGAAATAACATTTCAATGAATCTAAAAAAAAGACACTCAGACTGGTAAGTAACTTTAAGGTATAGATTCAAGGGACAAATTTTGAAATTGAAAAAAATGTATGTGATCCTTATCACTTGCTGCACTGTACGTTTCTAAAAACTATTAAAAAATGAATTAAGCAGGTACTATCATATAAAAAAATGCAGCTATCACAATCCTATCTAAATACAAGGTGTGAAAAAATACAATACATATGCCACATTAAATTAATAATATTTTCTTGGCTTCTTAGAATTTAGAAGACATATGAGGGGAATGGTTTAGGTAACCCATCTGTCTTTTAAAAAGCCATCCAAGTAATTTACAACTGATGTGTTTTTTCTTTTGATAAATCTCCCAACACTAAGCTGTGGCATTTAAAAATCATTCATCTGAGGAGCTTCAAGACGGCGGAAGAGTAAGACGTGGAGATCACCTTGCTCCCCACAAATATATCAGAAATACATCTACATGTGGACATCCCCTACAGAACACCTACTGAACGCTGGCAGAAGACCTCAGACTTCCCAAAAGGCAAGAAACTCCCCCACGTACCTGAGTACGGCAAAAGAAAAAAGAAAAGAGACAAAAGAATAGGGATGGGACCTGCACCAGTGTGAGGGAGCGGTGAAGAAGGAAAGGTTTCCACAAACAAGGAAGCCCCTTCACTGGCGGAGACTGCAGGTGGTAGAGGGGGGCAGCTTCGGAGCCGCGGAGGAGAGCACTGCAACAGGGGTGCGGAGAGCAAAGCGGAGAGATTCCCGCACAGAGGATCGGCGCCGATGGGCACTCACCATCCCGAGAGGCTCGTCTGCTCACTCGCCAGGGTGGGCGGGGCTGGGAGCTGAGGCTTGGCTTTGGTCGGAGTGCAGGGAGAGGACTGGGGTTGGCGGCATGATCACAGCCTGAAGAGGGTTAGTGCACCACAGCTAGCTGGGAGGGAGTCCGGGAAAAAGTCTGTACCTGCCTAAGAGGCAAGAGACCATTGTTTTGGGGTGCGTGAGGAGAGGGGATTAAGAGCACTGCCTAAAGGAGCTCCAGAGAAGGGAACGAGCCATGGCTATCAGCGCGGACCCCAGAGACGGTCATGAGACACTAAGGCTGCTGCTGCAGCCACCAAGAAGCCTGTGTGCAACCACAGGTCACAATCCACACCTCCCCTCCAGGGAGCCTGTGCAACCCACCACTGCCAGGGTCCTGTGATCCAGGGACAACTTCCCGTGGAGAACACACGGCGTGCCTCAGGCTGTTGCAACGTCATGTTGGCCTCTGCCGCTGCAGACTAGCCCCACATTCCGTACCCCTCCCTCCCCCTGGCCTGAGTGAGCCAGAGCCCCCTAATCAGCTGCTCCTTTAACCCCATCCTGTCTGAGCGGGGAACAGATGCCCTCAGGCGACCTACACGCAAATGTATGGCCAAATCCAAAGCTGAACCCCAGGAGCTGTGTGAACAAAGAAGAGAAAGGGAAATCTCTCCCAGCAGCCTCAGGAGCAGCAGATTAAATCTCCACAATCAACTTGATATACCCTGCATCTGTGGAATACATGAATAGACAAAAAATCATCACAAACTGAGGCAGTGGACCTTGGGAACAATGATATATATATTTTTTTTCCCTTTTTCTCTTTTTGTGAGATTGTATGTGTGTGCTTCTGTGTGATTTTGACTCTATAGCTTTGCTTTTACCATTTGTCCTAGGGTTCTGTCATTTTTTTTTTTTTTTAGTATACTTTTTAGCACTTGTTGTAATTGGTGGATTTGTTATTGGTTTGGTTGCTTTCTTCTTTCTTTTTTATTACTTTTTAAAAATTCTTTAAATTTTTAATAATTATTTTTTATTTTAATAACTTTATACTTTTTTTTTTCTTTCTTTCTTCCTTTTTTTCTCCATTTTCTTCTGAACCATGTGGCTTACAGGGCCTTGGTGCTCCAGCCAGGCATCAGGCTTGTGCCTCTGAGGTGGGAGAGCTGAGTTCAGGACATTGGTACAACAGAGACCTCAGAGCTCCAAGTAATATCAAATGGTGAAAATCGCCAAGAGATCTCCATCTCAATGCCAAGACCAGCTCCACTCAGCAACGAGCAAGCTACAGTGCTAGATATCCTATGCCAAATGACTAGCAAGACAGGAACACAATCCCAGCCATTAGCAGAGATGCTGCCTAAAATCAAAACACAGTCACAGACACCACAAAACACATCAACAGACGTGGATATGCCCACCAGAAAGACAAGATCCAGCCTCATCCCCCAGAACACAGGCACTAGTCCTCTCCACCACAAAGCCTACACAACCCACTGAACCAATCTTAGCCACTGGGGGCAGACACCAAAAACAATGGGAAGTACGAACCAGGAGCCTGCAAAAAGGAGACCCCAAACACAGTATGTTAAGCAAAATGAGAAGACAGAAACACACAATAGATGAAGGAGCAATGTAAAAACCCACCAGACCTAACAAATGAAGAGGAAATAGGCAGTCTACATGAAAAGAATTCAGAATAATGATAGTAAAGATGATCCAAAATCTTGGAAATAGAATGGAAAAAATAGAAGAAATGTGTAACAAGGACCTAGAAGAACTGAAGAGCAAACAAACAATGATAAACAACACAATAAATAAAATTAAAAATTCTCTAGAAGGAATCAATAGCAGAATAACTGAGGCAGAAGAACAGATAAGTGACCTGGAACATAAAATAGTGGAAATAACTACTGCAGAGCAGAATAAAGAAAAAAGAATAAAAAGTATTGTGGTCAGTCTCAGAGACCTCTGGGACAACATTAAATGCATCAACATTCGAATTATAGGGGTCCCAGAAGAAGAAGAGGAAAAGAAAGGAACGGAGAAAATATTTGAAGTGATTGTAGTTGAAAACTTCCCTAATAAGGGAAAGGAAATAGTTAATCAAATCCAGGAAGAACAGAGAGTCCCATACAGGATAAATCCAAGGAGAAACACGCCAAGACACATATTAATCAAACTATCAAAAATTATAATACAAAGAAAAAATATTCAAAGCAGCAAGCGAAAAACAACAAATAACATACAAGGGAATCCCCATAAGGTTAACAGCTGATCTTTCAGCAGAAACTCTGCAAGCCAGAAGGGAGTGGCAGGACATATTTAAAGTGATGAAATGGAAAAACCTACAACCAAGATTACTCTACCCAGCAAGGATCTCATTTATATTTGACAGAGAAATTAAAACCTTTACAGACAAGCAAAAGCTAAGAGAATTCAGCACCACCAAACCAGCTTTACAACAAATGCTAAAGGAACTTCTCTAGGCAGGAAACACAAGAGAAGGAAAAGACTACAATAACAAAAAAAAAATTAAGAAAATGGTAATAGGAACATCGATATCGATAATTACCTTAAATGTAAACAGATTAAATGCTCCAACCAAAAGACATAGACTAGCTGAATGGTTACAAAAACAAGGCCCATATATATGCTCTCTACAAGAGAACCACTTCAGATCTAAGGACACATACAGACTGAAAGTGAGGGGATGGAAAGAGATATTCCATGCAAATGGAAATCAAAAGAAAGCAAGGGCTTCCCTGGTGGCGCAGTGGTTGAGAGTCCACCTGCCTATGCAGGGGACACGGGTTCGTGCCCCGGTCTGGAGGATCCCACATGCTGCGGAGCGGCTGGGCCCATGAGCCATGGCCGCTGAGCCTGCGCGTCCGGAGCCTGTGGTCCGCAATGGGAGAGGCCATAATGGTGAGAGACCCAAATACAGCAAAAAAAAAAAAAAAAAAAAAAAAAAAAAGCAAGAGTAGCAATTCTCATATCACACAAAATAGACTTTAATACAAAGACTATTACAGGAGACAAAAAAGGCCACTACATAATGATTAAGGGATCAATCCAAGAAGAAAATATAACAATTGTAAATATTTATGCACCCAACATAGGAGCACCTCAATACATAAGGCAAATGGTAACAGCCATAAAAGGGGAATCAACAGTAACACAATCATAGTAGGGAACTTTAACACCCCACGTTCACCAATGGACAGATCATCCAAAATGAAAATAAAAAAGGAAACACAAGCTTTAAATGACACATTAAGCAAGATGGACTTAATTGATTATAGTACATTCCATCCAAAGACAACAGAATAAACTTTCTTCTCAAGTGCTCATGGAACATTCTTCAGGATAGATCATATCTTGGGTCACAAATCAAGCCTTGGTAAATTTAAGAAAATTGAAATCGTATCAAGTATCTTTTCCGACCACAGTGCTATGAGACTAGATATCAATTACAGGAAAAAATCTGTAAAAAATACAAACACATGGAGGCTAAACAATAAACTACTAAATAACCAAGAGATCACTGAAGAAATCAAAAAGGAAATCAAAAAATACCTAGAAACAAATGACAATGAAAACACGACGAACCCAAACCTATGGGATACAGCAAAAGAAGTTCTAAGAGGGAAATTTATAGCAATACAATCCTACCTTAAGAAACAGGAAACATCTCGAATAAACAACCTAACCTTGCACCTAAAGTAATTAGAGAAAGAAGAACAAAAAAACCACAAAGTTAACAGGAGGAAAGAAACCATAAAGATCAGATCAGAAATAAATGAAAAAGAAATGAAGGAAACAATAACAAAGATCAATAAAACTAAAAGCTAGTTCTTTGAGAAGATAAAAGAAATTTATAAACCATTAGCCAGACTCATCAAGAAATAAAAGGAGAAGATTCAAATCAATAGAATTAGAAATGAAAAAGGAGAAGTAACAACTGACACTGCAGAAATACAAAGGATCATGAGAGATTACTACAAGTAGTAAATGCGAATAAAATGGACAACCTGGAAGAAATGGACAAATTCTTAGAAAAGCACAACCGTCTGACACTGAACCAGCAAGAAATAGAAAATATAGTCAGACCAATCATAAGCACTGAAATTGAAACTGCGATTAAAAATCTTCCAACAAACAAAAGCCCACGACCAGATGGCTTCACAGGCGAATTCTATCAAACATTTAGAGAAGAGCTAACACCTACCCTTCTCAAACTCTTCGAAAATATAGCAGAGCGAGGAACACTCCCAAACTCATTCTATGAGGCCACCATCACCCTGATACCAAAACCAGACAAAGAAGTCACAACGAAAAATCTAATGGCCAATATCACTGAGAACATAGATGCAAAAATCCTCAATAAAATACTAGCAAACAGAATCCAACAGCACATTAAAAAGATCATACACCATGATCAAGTGGGATTTATCACAGTAATGGAAGGATTCTTCAATATACGCAAATGAATCAATGTGATACAGCATATTAACACACTGAAGGATGAAAACCATATGATCGTCTCAATAGATGCAGAAAAGGCTTTCAAAAAAAAATTCCACACCCATTTATGATAAAAATCTTTCAGAAAGTAGGCATAGAGGGAACTTACCTTAACATAATAAAGGCCATATATGACAAAACCACTGCCAATATCATCCTCAGTGGTGAAAAACTGAAACCATTTCCTGTAAGATCAGGAATGAGACAAGGTTGCCCATTCTCACCACTATTATTCAACATAATTTTGGAAGTTTTAGCCACAGCAATCAGAGAAGAAAAAGAAATAAAAGGCATCCATATCAGAAATGAAGAAGTAAAGCTGTCACTGTTTACAGATGACATGATACTATACATAGAGAATCCGAAAGATGCCACCAGAAAACTACTAGAGCTAACCAATGAATTTGGTAAAGTAGCAGGATGCAAAATTAATGCACATAAATCTCTTACATTCCCATACACTAATGATGAAAAATATGAAAGAGAAATTAAGGAAACACTCCCATTTACCACTGCAACAAAAAGAATAAAATATCTAGGAATAAACCTACCTAAGGGGCCAAAAGACCTGTATGCAGAAAAGTATAAGACACTGACGAAATACTAGCAGATGATACAAACAGATGGAGAGATATACCATGTTCTTGGATTGGAAGAATCAACATTGTGAAAATGAGTATACTACTGAAAGCAATCTACAGATTCAATGCAATCCCTGTCAAACTATCAATGGCATTTTTCACAGAAGTAGAACAAAAAATTTCACAGTTTGTATGGAGACACAAAAGACCCCGAATAGCCAAGCAATCTTGAGAAAGAAAAACGGAGCTGGAAGAGCCAGGCTCCCAGAGGTCAGACTATACTACAAAGCTACTGTAATCAAGATAGTATGGTACTGGCAGAAAAACAGAAATGTAGATCAATGGAACAGGATAGAAAGCCCAGAGATAAACCCACGCACATATGGTCACCTTATTTTTGATAAAGGAGCAGGAATATACAATGGAGAAGAGACAGTCTGGGAACTTTGTGGTTCTGGGAGAACTGGACAGCTACATGTAAAAGAATGAAATTAGAACACTCCCTGACACTATACACAAAATAAACTCAAAATGGATTAAAGACCTAAATGTAAGGCCAGACACTATAAAACTGTTAGAGGAAAGCATAGGCAGAACACTCTATGAAATAAAACACAGCAAGATCCTTTTTGCCCCACCTCCTAGAGAAATGGAAATAAAAACAAAAGTAAACAAATCAGACCTAATTAAACTTAAACGCTTTTTACAGCAAAGGAAACCATAAACGAGACGAAAAGTCAACCCTCAGAATGCGAGAAAATATTTGCAAATGAAGCAACTGACAAAGGATTAGTCTTCAAATTTTACAAGCAGCTAATGCAGCTCAATATCAAAAAAAACAAATAGGGTTTCCCTGGCGGCGCAGTGGTTGGGAATCTGCCTGCCAATGCAAGGGACACGCGTTCGAGCCCTGGTCTGGGAGGATCCCACGTGCCACGGAACGATTAAGCCTGTGAGCCACAACTACTGCACTCTGCGTGTCTGGAGCCTGTGCTCCACAACAGGAGAAGCTGCGACAGTGAGAGGCCTGCGCACCGCGATGAAGAATGGCCCCCACTTGCCATAACTAGAGAAAGCCCTCGCACAGAAACGAAGACCCAACACAGCCAAAAATAAATAAATAAATTAAAAAAAAAAATCCAAAAATGGGCAGAAGACCTAAATAGACATTTCTCCAAAGAAGATATACAGATTGCCAACAAATACATGAAAGAATGCTCAACATCACTAATCATTAGAGAAATGCAAATCAAAACTACAATGAGATATCATCTCACACCAGTCAGAATGGCCATCATCAAAAAATCTACAAACAATAAATGCCGGAGAGGGTGTGGAGAAAATGGAACCCTCTTGCACTGTTGGTGGGAATGTAAATTGATTCAGCCACTATGGAGAAAAGTATGGAGGTTCCTTAAAAAACTAAAAATAGAATTACCATGCGACCCAGCAATCCCAGTACTGGGCATATACCCTGAGAAAACCATAATTCAAAAAGAGTCATGTACCACACTCTTCAGTGCAGTTGTATTTACAATAGCCAGGACATGGAAGCAATCTAAGTGTCCATCAACAGATGAATGGATAAAGAAGATGTGGCACATATATACAATGTAATATTACTCAGCCATAAAAAGAAATGAAATTGGGTTATTTGTAGTGAGGTGGGTGGACCTAGAGTCTGTCATACGGAGTGAAGTAAGTGAGAAAGAGAAAAAACAAATACCATATGCTAACACATATATATGGAATCTAAAAAAAAAAAAGGTCATAAAGAACCTAGGGGCAGGACGGGAATAAAGATGCAGACCTACTGTAGAATGGACTTGTGGACACGGGGAGGAGAATGGTAAGCTAAGACAAAGTGAGAGAGTGGCATGGACATATATACACTACCAAATGTAAAACCGGTAGCTAGTGGGAAGAAGCTGCAAAGCACAAGGAGATCATCTCCGTGCTTTGTGACCACCTAGAGGGGTGGGACAGGGAGGGAGGAAAACGCAAGAGTGAAGAGGTATGGGGATATGTATATGTATAGCTGATTCACTTTGTTATAAAGCAGAAACTAACACACCATTGTAAAGCAGTTATACTCCAATAAAGATGTTTAAAAAAAAGAAATCTTTCATCTGACCTTAGAACTGCTCTCAAGTACTAAATACTCATCAAATGTTTGTCATTCTTGGTGGTGGTGGTATTTTTTGATCAAAATGTATTTTCAAATCCAAAGGCTGACCCACCATTTCTCCCCTTCATCCTCTCCTACCTCCCTCAGTTTATTCAGAGATGCAAGCAGAGCTAGTAAACACTGGCGAGATGTCACCAGGAAGGACTAAGTGTTGTTAAGTTTTGTTTTGTTCTCCAATAACAGCCTTCACTGCCACAGTGGTAGAGTACCAGTTGTACTCAATGTGATTGTTTTAGTGTGACTACCCTACTGTAGAAGATTTGAGCAGCCCACCGGGTCCCCTCTTCTCTTGATCCTCTTCCAATCTCATTCCAGAAGAAACCCCTTTCTTTAACAGCAAACAGACAAACACGACCAACACATACTAGATTGGCTAGCTTTAGCAAACAGAAAATGTTTGTCACATAATCACCGTATTGATTGATGCAGTACAATGCCCAGTGGTTTACCTACCTGTTTTTGATATATTTATCAACACCCTAGTAGGAGAGAGACAAAAACCTCTTAAAATGATTTTTGAGATGTATCCTGTGCAATTTATACCATATATATATATATATATATATATATATATATATATATATATATATATATATATATATATATATATATATATATATATATATACAGAGTGTAAATTATAGATATATATATGTTATCTACCAGGTCGTGAACATCTTTTAAAAAGGAACTTCCAATGTTCTCTCTCTTACAAAGGCAGGCATAAGACAGTATTTGATTGTGCTGGAGAAAGTGGAAAGGTGAATATATTTGAGTATAAATAATGTTTGAGCCTTTAAAAAGCGAAGGCAAATTTGGAAGAACGAGGCAGTGCATTTTATAGCTTTAAACCCAATATCTTCATCCTCCCAGCAGATGCCTTGCTTTCTTCTGTTTTATTAAATACAAGTCAGCTCTCCCTCTTTTCTTAAATTTCTCCATGTCACCCACTCAATTGTCCTTCCCTACTTCAATGTCAGAAAGAAGATTTTCTCATTCAGTCCCACTCTTTTCAGGACTATCAGTACTTGTCCACTTCCATTTCACTGGATCATTTCTTACATCTTCAATCTGTTCCCTCCACTAACTTATTCCCCTTGGCTTTTAAGCAGAATCAAGTCTTCCCATACCTGAAAAAAACACCAAAACTTCCTTTCTCAACTCTGTGACTTTTTAAAAGGTATATAATCTTAAGCTAGCACTTACTAAGCTCTTACTGTGTTTGAGAAAGTGGATCAAACTCAACTTTTACATGAGTTATTTCATTTAATCCTCACACCTGCCTTATGAGGTAGGTAATATTATGCTCAATTGACAGGGAAAACTGAGGCTCCTGAGTTTAAGCAACTTGCCCCAAATCATGCAAGTATTTAGTGGTGGAGCTGGGACTTGAGCGTAACTGCCTGACTCCAAAGCCTAAGATCTTAACCACTGCACTGGGTACTCTTTTTCTCATTCCCTCTTTCTCTCTCCATCTCTCCCTCTTTCTATATCCCTCCCTCCCTCCTTCTCTCCTCCCTCCCTTTACCCTCCTTCCTTTCTTCTCTCCCTCCTTTCCATTTTTCATTATCCTTTTTCTCAAAAGGATATTCATAGCATCTACCTACCTCACTCATTAACTTCTGGCAATGACTTCTGCTTCCACAACTGCATTACTAGTCTATCAAATAATTTTCTAATCTTCTAAATTTGATCTTTTTTTCCCCCTTCTCTTATTTCCAGTCTCATTTACCTTTCTACAGCATTTAACAATCATATCATTGTTTTTCTCTATCCTTTTTCCTCTTGACCATATTAACACTGCACAGTTCTAGCTCTAATGTGATCTCTCCAAAAATTCAATTATTCATTCATTCCTTCATCTATTCATTCATTCAATAAATATTGATTGAATATCTATCATGTGTTAGGCCTTGTTCTATGTGCTAGGAATATTACCATGTACAAAACAAAGCTCTGGTCCTCAGAGAGCTTATATTTTAGTGGAGGGTAAGAGGCAGTACAAAATATTTTTTAGAGTGTAGAGTGTGTAATATGTTTATATTCAAAAAAGTATAAAAAAGAGGTGTATCTGGGGAAAGAGCATTCAGGCAGAAGAACAGAAAATATAAAGTTTTTGAGGTACGAGCAGCATGAAAGCCAGTTGGAGCACAGTGAGCAGGAGGAGAGAGGTGGTTATGCTGTCAGAGAGGTAGACAGGGACCAGGGCGTGTAGGGTCTTATAGAACATATAAGGAGGTTGGCTTTTGCTTGGGGTAAGATAGTAAGTCATTGGAGGATTTGAGAAAAGTGGTAACATGACATGGTTATTATTTTAAATAATCACTTTTCCATGTTGGCAATAGATGAGAGGAGGACAAAGATAGAAGACAAAGATAGAAGCAGGAAGATCAATGAAAAGACCATAGTAAATCTCAGTGAGCGATGATTATCATTGCAGGAAGCTTGGTAACAATGGAGGTTGTGATATGTAACTGAATTAGGGATATATTTTGAAGGTAGACCTAACAGGATGTACTAATAGACCATCTGTGTGGTCTGAGACAATGAGAGAAGTCAAGACTTTTAGTCTGATTTACTGGACATCCACGTGTTGTGGAAAAGGAAAATTATACATGTAATGAATGTAAAATTACAAATAAAAATAAGACATAAAGGCAAATATTTATTTTGAGTGTGTTGTGGTCTGCTTCCAAGATGGTCCCCATGATCTTCACTCCATCCTGAAATATTTTAACTGCAATGTCATAAAAGATCCTGAGCCAGAACCACCCAGTGAAGCCATTCCTGAATTCCTGACCCACAGAAACTGTGTGAGGTAATAAATGATTATTATTTTAAGACACTAAGTTTGGGGCTAATTTGTTATGCAAGAAAAGACACCTAATACAGATTTTGGTGCCAGAAGTGGAGTGCTACCATAATAAAAACATAAAATATGGAGAAACTTTGAAACTAGGTAGTAATCAAAGGGTAGAAGGATTTTTATGAGGTGTTATATTAAGCCTAACATTGATGAGATGTTCATAGAATCCTGATGGGCTTTGAGGAGGTCTCAGATGTGGGCTTAAAGGAAAATGGGAAATGTTAGAAACTGGAGGAAAGGGGATCCTTGTTATATAAGAATGGAAAGTTTAGCAACACCGTCACCAGTCAAGCCTTCACATAAGTACAGTGCCAGCTGACATCTTAACTGCAGCCTAATAAAAGACCTTGAATGACAACTACCAAGTTAAGACCCTTTGAATTCTTGATGTACAGATGTGAAATGATATATCTGTTATTGCTTAAGTTTGGGGCTAATTTGTTATTGCAGCAATTGAAAGTAACTGTTGTTACATAACAAGAAATAATATCACAATAAATCATCTATTTTTTTAAAAAAACCTGGCAAAGACCACAAACATGACACAAATCCAGGAAAATAACATAATACTCATAGTAATTAACTGTCTGGTACATGGCTATACTATCTTTTTTTCCCTACAGTTTTTGTCTGTAAACTCTTTGAGAAGAAGTCAATCATCTCTATCATGGTTGATCAATTTTATTTTATTGATAGCTTTTGCACTTTCTTTCACCTCTTCAACATATATTTGTAATATCATATAGAGATTAAGGTTTTTTGTCAAATTTGGGAAACTTTTATCAAGTTTATTTAATTTATGAGCTGTAAGATTTCAGAGTACTTCAATTTTTTTGTACAGTGACTAATATTAAATACTATTTGAATTGATGACATTCATTAACTAGTTTTGCATCAATGTGCTCATTGTAAGTAACATTATTATGGGTTTTTGTTATCTTCAGCAATGTCAGTATTTTGTATCAAATCAGCAAGAAATTTAAATCTTTTCCTGATATATTCATATGATTCACTTCTCTTCACTATTTGAACTCTTAAACAATCCAAGAGCCTGTTCATTACTTCGATTCAAAATTTATCTCTTCCTCTTAATGAATTACTGCTTTTGGCATAATCTGGAAAAAAATGTTTCAATTCACTTCTCAATGTCAGAATAATTTCTATTGATTTCATCACTCATCTTTATAACTTTTGCTTCACATTTCATTAATTTTTTATCTGAATTTTCTCTCTGTGCTTTAATAAATAAATTTAAAGATGACAGAAAGAGTACTTGTCATATTCAGCCAAATAAGGAGTCTGTAAATTTTCACTTGTTTTATGGAAATTTTCCAAAGCATCTTCTCAAATTTGCTTCTTAACATCAGAATAATTTGTATTTTACTTAATAAATTTTACAAAATCATATAACTATGTGAATACATACCAGCTTTTAGAGTCTTAATTTTAGCAGAAATGGGGTGATGGCTGCAGAGTGTTGAGCTCAAGGGACTGTTTGTTTAAGATGAGAGAATAACAGAATATTGTGTGTTGATTAGAATGATCCATTAGAGGGGGAAATTTTGAGGATGTAGAATAGCTGGGCAATTATAAGAGTGATGTCCTTGTGGAGGTGACAGGGGGTGCAACTCAGGACATACATCAAGGGGTGAACAAGTCTTCCATTTTAGCAGGAGAAAAGGAAGACTATATGGCATAGGGTGTAGAGAATTGTAGATTTAGAGGTGGAATTGTAATTAAGTTCTCTTCTGATTGCTCTGTTTTCCCAGAACATCAGTTGAGAGTAAAGGGAGTGAGTGATGTTGGGTTGGAGGTTTGAAGAATGAGGAGAAGGTGTTTTGTTTACTGTCATAGAGTCTACATTACCACACTATCTGGTACATGTTAGGCATAACTACACATGAAAAGTCATCACATTCTCTTTATACTCTCAAGATATCTTTTTTTTTTTTTGAAGTATAGTTGATTTACAATGTTTCAGGTGTACAGCAGGTATACAATGTTTCAGGTGTACATATGTATATTCTTTTTCAGATTCTTTTCCATTATAAGTTATTACAAAATATTGAATATAGTTCCCTGTGTTATGCCATAGGTCCTTGTTGTTTATCTATTATATATACAGTAGTTTGTATCTGTTAATCTCAAACTCTTAATTTATCCCTCTCCTTCCTTTCCCCTTTGGTAACCATAAATTTGTTTTCTATGTCTGTGAGTCTATTTCTGTTTTGTAAACAAGTTCATTTGTATCATTTTGTTTAGATTCCACATATAAGTGATATCATATGATATTTGTCTTTCTCTGTCTCAGGATATCTTTTGACTTTCTTCCTTCACATTCTCATACTAACTAGCCTGTTTTAGGCATGCATCTTTCCTTGTCTAACTGGTCTACCATCTTTAGTTTTCCTTCTCTAAGCTATCCCCCCACACTGAGGTATTATTATGCCTATATTCCTCAAAAAGAAAATGTTGAGTGAATAAATGAATGGACAAATGATCATACAAACATTAACACTTGACAATTATAAAGACAATGGATTTCTTTACAGAGGAAAGTGAAACATAATGTAAAATGAGAGCTCTCAAGCTTGAGTTTACAGAACTCTCAAGAATGAGGGTCATATACCTTGACATAGAGAGAGAGATAGAGTCTAAAAAGTAAAATTCTGTCAGTCTTGACCTTATGTCAGTAACTTTTGTTTTGTTTCTAGAAAAATAAAAATAAGTCAACATATGTTACTCGTCTGAAAAGAAGTACAAGTTTTAAACTTTAAGACTAAAAATGCATATTTGTTTTTTAGTAGCAAAACAAATATATGTTAATTGTAGGATACTTGAGAAATACAGAAAAGTATAAAGGATCAAATAAAACCACCACCAGAAATACTCGTTAACATTATTGTTTCTTTTTTTCTAGTTATATATTTTAAATTGAGTTCATACTCTTCTTATAGTTTTGTATTCTGGCATTTTTATTCATTTATGTTCTAAACAATTTGTTATTAAATATTCTTTTAAAACATTTGTTATAATGGCTGCAGCATATTCTATCTGATAGGTATATCATAATTTAAGCATTTCTTTATTGTTGGTCACTTATATTGACTTTCTTTTCAGATAAGCTAAAAATATCATGAGACAAAAGTATAGTTATGATCATTATCTTTCCACCAAATGATGATTTTATGAGTTCAGAGGAGTGGAATTCAGTGAGAAGTTATTAGCTTCTTTTTTTCCTCCATGATCTTTGTCATATCACCTTATATCTTCTATCTAAAATAAAGTTTATACCCTTCCTTCTGAAAAATAATTCCAGGGAAGCTGTCCACATTTTTCAAAACATCTGAGCTCTGGAGCAGACATAGCTTTGCTATTCTTCCTTTTTTTTTTTTTTTTAAATCCTTTAAGATTACAGCAGAGACAAAATACTTCAAAGAAAAATACTCATACAAAAGCTACACAGTCTTTTTTAGATAATGCAGCTAGATCTCCTTTGAAATTGGACTCTACTTGTAGTCTACATTTTGTTATAGCTGAATTTATTAAGATTCCATGAAGATGGAAGTAATATGAAGAGATAAGAGTATATATCTCCTATTTTCCTGGTTTCTATTCCTATTTGCAGGTAATTTGGAAATTCCCAAATTAGAGAATAAAAAAAAAAACTTTATGTTACAGAGGTTCTAAATTCTCAGAACACCTGTTTTAAAGCCATGCTGCTCTGTTGATGAATCACCCAAGCTTTATAAAATGGTTCATCATTAATCATTATAAAAATAGGCTTAACAATTCATAAGCTCAAAATAATACTATTTTATTAGCTCCATGTTTATTAAAACCGTATTACTTTGACTAAGTGTAGAAACAAAGAATATTCAAAAAGTTTATTCCTGAAAATGGCAGGCCTTTCCATTCCTTCAATATTCTATTTAGCCATATCCATCAAAGTGACATTTATTAGCAGAGGGAAAACTTGGTAAATGGCTTTTATTTCTTTCCTAAATGGGAATAGGTCTTTTGTCCACGTTTCTGCATTTAGCATATACTTAACTCCATACAGAACTATGTATTGTACCTCAAGTATGAGAGCCTAGGTTCTTGAAATTTCCTGTCACCTGGGTATGTTTTGAAGTATTCAAAGTCTCCATTTCTAAGTCACGGATGAGAAAACTGAGGCCAGCCTGGCTCATTAGTGAGATCAAGGTCACATCTGTGCTCAGACAAAGCTTTGAGGAGAACTAACAGCCCCTGGGTTTCCGATCTGTTGCTGAGCCAGCAAGAGACTCTGTTTTCCAGGCACAGTATATTTCAACTCTGCTCTTCCACACCTGCCTGGGGCTCTTTCTAATCAGTGTCAGACCAGGAGTTTTAACACTAATGCCTGCAGACTAGCATATGTCTTTACTTATGTGCCTTAGAAGCATGCTGTGTACAGGGGAAGCTGTATACTGGGATGAATATGTGGATATTCATGGGCTTTGGACCCATTTTGGAGCAGCTCCACCACTTAATGGGGCAAACCACTTAACCTCTTTGAGCCTTAGTTGCCCCATATTTACAATGGGAATGTTTCAGTTCCTCTGTCTGAGGATTTTGTGTATTTAGTGAGTTAACTTAGGTATGACACTTAAACCATGCCTGGCACATAATAAGCACTCTATGTTTGCTCTAAAGGAATATGCATACTACTGTGCTGGCAAAGCTTTAAGATTGCAGATCCATCTTTTTTTGGGGGGGGTTCTGTAAATTAATTTCTGAAGGTTGTTTTGGTGTTTTCTATTGTATCAATGGATGAAGCACTTAGTTCCAGGATTAACATGGCAGGAGTAAGACTCCTAAATGCGGTTATTTTTCTGGGAGCCTAAATAATGGTGAAATTTTCAAAAATGACTTCAAAGTTACCCAAGGAAAAAAAAAAAAGAAAGAAACAACAGTAATGGGCAGAGCTTCTTTCTCATGCTTCCATTTCATTAAGCATGAAACTAGAAATATAAGAAATGCTAAGAGAAATCACCCATTCATTTTATTGAAGCTTTCTTCCCCTCAGGATGGCATCTAATTGCTTCTTGAAGAGTTCCGGTGAGTTGCTTTTAAAAATGTGACTTTATGTTTCTAAAAGCATTTTCCATATCTGTGACTGGGAAGGATCTGAGGTTACACCAAATTTATACTTGCTCTTTCGCCTAAAACATGTGCTTTGCACACAACATACATTGAAACAAATAACAGGTCCCAAATCAGAGAGAACTTCACCACTTTATCATTGCACCTTGCTGTTAGCTGCCTTGGACCCTGGGTTATTTCTCTTAAGGGAAAGAATGTTGGAGCTGCAAGACATAGGATTAATTACTTTAACCTACTTCTATTTACAAACGTACAATTCCTGTGGCTCTGTCTCCATCCCACTGCTTCTGAATAACAAAACAGCATAATTTAGGCTCACCCACTAAGGTCCTGTCCTCATTACTGCAAACTAGAACATGAACAATCCCTTTCCCACTGATGGCCTTTTCCCGGCCATTTTAGTCTCGTTTCAAGACCATATTAAGACAGTTTTTCACTAATTACCAAAATAACCATTATTGTTATTTTGAATTTTAGACCAATAAGGGTATCAAACTCTTCAGAGGAAAGGAAACCTAGAATATATAGCTACCGAAGATATAAATTAGTAACTACATAAAGGTGACAAGGAAAATTCCCTAGCTAAGAAGATCAGTTGTCTATCTTACATGACCTATGTTTTTACTCCCTTTGCCTAGAAAACAACTAGGATCAGCAGAATCTAGATTTTATTGTTGTCATCACAAAATGCTTCCCTCCCTGAAAAACTTGAGAAAGATGTGTAAGGAAATGAAATTCAAGAAAAGATGCAGGGGGGATTTCCCTGGTGGCTCAGTGGTTAAGAATCTGCCTGCCAGTGCAGGGGACACAGGTTCGATCCCTGGTGCAGGAAGGTCCCACATGCCGTGGAGCAACTAAGTCCGTGCACCACAACTACTGAGCCTGTGCTCTAGAGCCCGCGAGCCACAGCTACTGAAGCCCGTGTACCACAACTACGGAAGCCCGCGTGCCAGGAGCCCGTGCTCTGCAACAAGAGAAGTCACTGCAATGAGAAGCCCGCGCACCGCAATGAAAACCCAATACAGCCAAAAATAAATAAATAAGTAAATCAATTAATTTAAAAAAAAAGAAAAGATGCAGGGAAAGAGTGTGGTGTGTGGTAAAGTCCCAAGGCTATACCAAAATAAAGGACCCTACTCTACCCTAAAGCATGCAATTGTTAAGTGGTAGGATTTGTGGCAAGTCCCCACTTTCCATACAAACTTTTCAGGACCTTTTGCTGAAGTTTCCAATTTCCTCAGGTGTAATTAATTTCATTTGGTTGGAGGATTGTCCCTTATTCAAATGTCAATCCCCTGGGGGATTGAGCGCAAAGAACCTTTTTGTTCCTAGGGAAAGTATGTTACTAGGCACTTCCTTGCAGGGAGATGGGTGGAGTGTAGAAAGAAGATGGTAAGTCAGACAGAGAAAGACAAATATCATATGATATCACTTATATGTGGAACCTAAAAAAAGATACAAATGAACTTATTTACAAAACAGAAATAGACTCACAGACATAGAAAACAAACTTATGGTTACCAAAGGGGAAAGGAAGAGGGAGGGATAAATTAGGAGTTTGGGGTTACAGATATACATTACTATGTATAAAATAGGTAAGCAACAAGGAACTATATTCAATATCTTGTAATAACCTATAAGGGAAAAGAATCTGAAAAAGAATATATATATATATATATATATATATACATACATACACACATATATGTATAACTGAATCACTTTGCTGTACACCTGAAACGTAAATCAACTATATTTCAAAAAAAAATCTTCTTTAATTAAAAAAAAAAGAAAGAAGATGGAAGGACAACAAACGAAGAGGGGGTGGTAATGGAAAGGGATGAAATCGGGGCTTTGGAGGATGCTAAAAACAAACTGAGAAATTGGATGGTGAAAGATTTTTCTCCCTGCAGGCAGCAGGAGACCATGAAGAAAACGTCGAACTTTGTAGCAGAAACCGGATGTTTCAAAAGAGCAACTGTGGGCTTCCCTAGTGGCGCAGTGGTTGCGAGTCTTCCTGCCGATTCAGGGGACACGGGTTCGTGCCCCGGTCCGGGAAGATCCCACATGCTGCAGAGTGGCTAGGCCCGTGAGCCATGGCCGCTGAGCCTGCTCATCCAGAGCCTATGCTCCGCAGCGGGAGAGGCCACAGCAGTGAGAGGCCTGCGTACCGAAAAAAAAAAAAAAAAAAAAGAAGAAGAAGAAGAGCAACTGTGCTATGTGCTCAGGTGGGAGAGCAGATTGGGGGTGGGTGTGTATGAAGGGGTGGCAAACTGACTACGCAAGCTAATTTTAAATTAAACAAGGTTAGATGTGTGTGCATATATGTTGAGGTGAGTGTCGGGGTGGATCGGGGTTTCTTACAGAGAAGCTGGAGAGTTTTCCATTTCTGGAGATGTGGTTAGTGAGTACCCTAAATTCTTTTTGAGGCCAGAACATGACAATGTTGAGTTGTAGCTCTCTCTACCTTGTGCTTTGTATGCTAGTATGGGAAAGCATTACCATCTGTAACCCAGATGTTCATTGACTTGCTAACTTCCAACTACGTAGAAACAGGGTCTCAGCGTTACAACCTGCAAATGTTACCCAGTTATTTCCGAGAGTTCCCAGAGGAATGCTTCACCTGAGCCTAAAAACCAGCTCGTCAGCTACTTTCATGAGTAGGATCTTCTGTATTCTTCCCCTCCAACTCCCATTTGTTTGTATCCACTGCCTTTAAAATATCCTGGCGGGACCTCACTGCTATTATAGACCATAATGATGAAGGGTAGCAAAATATAACACCCCAAACATGAAAAAATATAAAAAAATATTTTTCCTTCTCTACAAAGATAAGGCCATTGTCTACGTCAAGGATCTTGTCTCTGGGTAGCAAGATTGTGTTTTGTTCCTCAGCTTCTCCCTCTGACCTACTATCTTTGTAACGGTGCCAAATCCAGGCCAAAGACCCAATGTAGATAGATCTCATTCCATCCCCTTGAGCCTTCACTCTAGTCTCCCTCAGTACCCTCTCCCAAGCAAACCTTCTTCTTTCCTCATGTAGTTGCAAAACAAAAGCTCCAGCATATGTGACTGGAAACCATTCCCTGCATTTTGGTGAAGGGTAGTAGAATATGCCACCCCAAAATATGCCCCTTCAGCATACGGATTATTTTGAATTAAACATACCTAGGGAACAGCTGGTACAAGAAGGACACTGGTCTTCTTTTGTCCTCCTGAAAGCAAGAGATAAATCTCCCATGTGAGGAGACTTCCCTGGTGGTCCAGTGGGTAAGACTCTGCATTCCCAATGCAGGGGGCCTGGGTTCAATCCCTGGTCAGGGAACTAGATCCCGCATGCATGCCGCAACTAAGAGTTTGCATGCCGCAACTAAAGATCCCACATGCTGCAATGAAGATCCCGCATGCCACAACTAAGAAACAAAGCAGCCGAATAAGTAAATAAATATTAGAATAAAAATAAATTTAAAAAAAGAAAAGAAAGAGTTATTTAAAAAAAAGAAAAATCTCCCATGTGAAAGATACCCTTCCTGTACCAGGAAGATAGACATCCTTACCACTGGAGACAGGGAATTTAGGGCCTAGAAGGCAATATAAACAAACAGTTACTTCTTCCCCATTTGCTATCCCAAGCCCAAACCCATTTGTCTTGTCAATTCTTCACAAATGTATTATTTTTTTTTCTAAAAGGTATAAAAGCTTTCTGCTCTGGTCACTTCTAAAAGAATGTAGATAGAGGACCTATTCTAGAAAGGAAGCTATCACCATAGATAACTATAGTATGTATAGTTATATAAGTATAGTAGGTGTGGGAGGAACCTAGCAAAGTCTGCTTGTTAAAATTCCTCTTTGTGTCCCATTGTCTCCATATGGCCCAGCAAACATTTTTTTACCAAACATTTGCTTTTTCATCTCCACGTGAATAGCCTTCCTCCCCTTTGAAGTCCCAAACCACTCTCCCCAACATCTTCTTTTGTCTTTATCTGAAGATGATATTCAAAGTGAGGATTTTGGCCATTTTGGAGAGTTACTCAGTTCTCCTCTGTCTCTCCCATGTATACATGTTATTAAACTTTTGTTTGATTTTCTTCTGTAAATCTGTCTCATGTCAATTTAATTCTTAGACCAGGCAAAAGAACTTAGAAGGGTAAATGAAAATGTCCTCCTCCCCAACAATTCTCTGAGTATATTCAGTAGTTTGGGAGGTGGTACTTTGCTAAAGGCTAGAAGCAGGGGGTGTTATTTGTAATGTCCCTTTCAACTCTGTCAACAGAAAATACGGATTCTGCAGATCACTGATAGGGATACTGAGACATTTTCCACTTTCCAAGTGATTTCAAGACTGACATGTCTTAAGTTGTTTTTAATGTATAGAGGGAAGCATGCACAGAAGCAGTGATTCCTGCCCACCTTGTATAATAAACAAAATAAAAGTCTCTTAAAACAAATAAGAACCGTTAAAGGAATTCCCTACAATCACCACCGCCAAGAAAGAAAGTCATAAGTTGCATAAAATCTGTTTTAGTGTAATCAAGTTTACATAGACAAAGCAATTGAGTAGGAGGAATAAGCAAGGTTGTTTGCACAGGTTAAGTAAAAACTAACAGAGACAGACCCCAGATGGAATGATTAAGGACAAAGAATAACTAGATGTGTGGGAGTGGAAGAAAGACTTTACAATGCTGACGCCTCAGTAAAAGTTCAGGGCAAGAAGACTGGATCCAAAATATAAACTACTAAAAAAGATAAAGTTGTGTACACTCAACTGGAAATTAGAAAATGGAGATTTCATTGAAACCGTCTGCAGATTGGAAAAGAAGTGGTATTTCCAACTTTCAGAAAACAACAACAACAAAAATTTTTTAAGATAAAAGGGGGATCATATGGACACTCCACCAGGCTACTACTTAATTGGGAGACACATACAAGGCAAAGCATATGTTAAAGGGAACAGTTAAGGAATAATTGCTGTTGATTTAATTTTTATAACAAATCCTACTGCTGATAGGGAAACAAACTTTATTTATGTATATATTTTTATAGCTTAAGCTCCTTTATTTATTTATCTATCTATCTATTTATCTATTTATCTATTTATTTATTTATGGCTGCGCGACATGTGGGATCTTAGTTCCCTGACCAGGGGTTGAACCCACACCCCCTGCATTGGAAGCTCAGAGTTTTAACCACTGGACCACAAGGAAAGTCCCAGGAAACAAACTTTAAAGAAACAAAATCTTGTAGGAGAAAATTCTATAAAAGCTGATGGGGAGAAATGGGCAGAATTGCCTGCCATGCCACTTAGGGAAGAAAACAACTTTACATGCAACATAAGAGACAAGGAATGCTATGCAAAAACATTTTCTATAAATAATATAACAAAAGGGAAAAAAATACTGTTTGAATGCCAGCCAAAATGTAGTGCTGATGTGAAAAGAAAAAGGGTGAATCTGGGCGGTGGGGAGATGGCTGGCTAGGGCCCTGGAGGCTGGATCAGACTATTGTTAGTCGAGCCCTGGGGCAATGTCCTAGGCCCTTTACATATAGTAGGGAGGTACTTCCTCTTCCTTTTCACAACTAACCCATGGGGCAGTGGTGAAGTGACCTGCCCAAGGTCACACAGCTAGTAAGTAGATGGAACTCAGTCCAGGTTGTTCCGACTATAAAGCCTGTGTTCTTTCCATTAAACTGGGATATATCTAGAAAGCACAAGATCATCCTTGCAATATATTTAGTAGAACGTGTAGTCTGCAAAAGGTTTACATTTCTCAGCTCCACAATCACAATGCTATTAAGAACAAGAGGTGCTTTAGGAGAGCCTCAAATCTGTAAATAAAACATTGAAATGTAACTAATAAATTCTTATTTACATAGGAGAAAGGATAGGCCTGGAAATGGGAATAAAGAAGGCAAAATATCCCATCCCCACATACACAATAATTTAATAGATGATGGAGATGGAATGTTCTTAATTGCTAAAAGAGACAGAAAGGAAAACTGGGTTTCAATACAGGACACTACAAAGAATATCATTATAAAGAAGAGTTCTGTATTAACAAAATCATTTCTATTTCTCTTGGGTGGTTCAAGCTAATTTGCTGTGGTAATAAAGAATTGTCTGCAATAAATAATCCCATACAACAAATGCTGTTTCTACTCCTTAAATTTATATTAATTATATTTTGTAAAGAAGGGATTATATTGTGTGTTTTCATACTGCATTTTGTGGAACTGACGTATAGAACAAACACTAACCCTTCCATGTACCTTCCACACTTCCAATAGCCTCATAACTGGCTTCCTTGGCTCCATTCTAGACCCCCTTAATTATACCCTTCCTACTGCTGCCAGAATGAAGTTGGTAAAACACAAGCCTGACAATGACAGTTCTTTGCTTCAGAGTTGTCAATGACACCCCATTGCTGGAACCTGCCTTTCCAGACCCATCTCCAGTTCTCCCTTTAAGCACTCTTCCAGTTAACTATACCGAATTACTGACTTCCCAAAGGGAGGAAGCTGCACTGCTTTTGTGCATGCTCTCCTCCATGTCCAGAATGTCTTTTTCCACTTTTTTAAACCTGACAATGCCATCTTTCCATTAGCTCAAATAACATGTCCTCAGTGAATCTTTCCAGAGCCCATCAGGCAGAGTTATGATTCATTTTTATATGTTTTTCTGATTAATATTTCTGGAATCTGAATGTGTCTTATCATCAACATGGATATTTATTATGGTGGTGTTTACCCACTCCACTGAAAATCTGTTACTTGTTAGATAGTACATCTTAGAATTAAGGAACTATTACAGTTATTCCCTCATCTTTGTTACCGTAGCACTGGCATTCATTCATTTAACAAATCTTTAAGTGCCTATAAAGTACCAGACACTATGCCAGATGCTGGGAATACAATAGTGGAAAATACAGACATAGTCACTGTCCTCAGTACATTCTTGTTGTGGAGACAGATAAATAAAACAATGGGTAAACCTCAACTTAATCAACAAATAAAGTAATGGCATTGTGTGATGTGTTACAAAGTAAACAAACAAGGTGCTACTAAAGTGCATCCTTTTAGAATGTATTTATTGCTGTGGTTGTGTCAGGTGCAACCCATTTCCTTCCTTTTCTTGGGCATATCACCAGAGAATATCTCCCAGTCTTGCTGCATCTAGGTGGGGCCATGTGACTAGTTCTTGCCAATGGAATGTGAGGGGAGGCCATGGGTGTCATGGCTTGGCTAAGGCTGTTAAAAACAGGTGAACCTTTTCCATATTCTCTCCCTCTCCTTGTCACACAGCCAGAAGCAGAGGATCCAGTGGAGGACTCTGAGGCACTAGGGATGGCAGACCACACCATGGAAGGAGTCTGGGGTCCTGAATAACTTTATAGAATGCTTCCCACTCATCACCTCATTGGACTATGTGGAGAATGAGAACTAAACCTTCATTCTTTGTAATCACTGAGATACTGGAATTCTTTGTTACAACAGTTAGACTGCCTTGACTTATAGGGTGATTGTAGTCTCTTATGGGCCCGTATCAATGTAAGGATTTGAGACAGTGATGACTATCTCAGAAAAGCATTTATTCCCTCTTGGGAGCTGTCACAAAGAATATTGATCCCCCAATTCAGGAATTGTTGTGTAGGTAATTTAACTCTCCTTATCATATATCCATTGCTCTATCAAGGAAGTGACATTAATCTGCCAAAGCAAAAGAACTCTGACCTCCCCCAGAGCAAAGCTTAGTAGTTAGGTAAGCAAACTTTCTAAGTGTCTTTTGACTTTCTGATGTACAGTTAGCTAATTATTGCTATAGACCCTTTTTGTGGTGCCTTAATCATTCTTCTAACCACTAAATGGTATATGTCAATTGGAAACTTGTAGCAAAACAAGATGAAAGATTTAACCTCTGTCTTTGTGTGATGACCCATTTGAGCACACACTGCTCCAACAGGAACTAGGATGTGTAGAAAGACATTCTACCTGCCAATTAATTAAGCTCATGGTTTTCAGTAGTCTTGGTTCATGACATACAGGTTAATTTGGTCAAGCATTACAAATTATAAAGAAACATTTGCTGAGACTGGGGCAGAGATAATGTGGTTTCCTCCAAGTTGAGTCACACATGTTCTAGAAATAAAGAACCCAAAATATTGCCTCTAACCCACCTTGCCTAGGCTGGATCATTTCTGCTGGATGAGAAATGAAGAATAACAATTTCATTAAGTACCCATGTCCCTATTTGGACATGTTCAAAAAAAATGGGTGAGTTTAATGAATTTAATGAATACTGTTTAATTCAACATTTGAAAATACATATGGGAGTGATATGGACTTAAAGTGAATAGGGAGGCCATGTGGACTTTTCCTGTGAGAGAGGCCCAAACAACATCAAAGCTTTCAAATTGTTAGTGCAATTGAAGCTGTAATATTTAGAGACTTCATTAAAAACTCTCAAATGGACATCTGTAAGTTTGATGAAAAATTGATGCATAGAGATGTGATTGTATTTTTATGCATTACTTTTCTTGGGAATAATGTGCTGCTTGGAATGCTTTGAGAATATACCAAAAGAAAGCCAAGCAATATGGTCTGACTGCAGCTGACAGGGAAAGGGCAGTACATGGCAGCCAAGCTGGACAAGGCATCTGTGGCTCTAAGCTGCAAAAGGAGTGAGCAGTGACAGATACTTCCAGACACTTGGCTACAGACATTTAGCAAGAGACCCAATTTCTAATGGACTCAGTATACAAAGAATTATATGTCCTCTCCTGGTCATTCCAGACATCTAAATTATAGGCAGCTAACTGTGCTGAATAACAGCCTGAATGCTGAAATAAAAGACACTCGTTTGAATCCTGGCTAAATTGGTTACTACTATGTGACCATGGACGTATTACTCAGCCTGTCTGACCTTCATGTTCCTTATCTATGAAATGCAGATAAAAACACCTATTGGTGAGTATTAAATGACATGATATAGAAATAGCATTTGCTTAGCACAGTGAACAGCACATTTCAAGAGTTCAATAAATGGCAGGTATTAATAATACTGCTTTCCAAAATGAACTTCCTCCACTCCCCTCTCAACTCTCCACCCCATTCTCCATACTCGTGGATATACGCTTGGGTAATTTTAGTAAATGGGCTAAGTAGGAATATTGTGAAGCATATCCACAAAGTTAAGTTACAGCAATTTCATTATTTCAAAATATTTTAAATCAATGCCAGAAAGAGAAATAGACATGTTAGTAATTATGATACAATAAGATTTTGTTGATAAGTAAATTGTCTTCTTTCACAAAAGGTAAACCTGTCATCTTTGGTCTCAAAAACAAAAAAAAATCACAATATGTGATTAAAAACCTGAGAATAAGTGGAATTATTTAAATTAGGTTCCATAACTCTATATTTCATAATTATGAGAAGCTGCTTATTCAAAATTATGTGTAATGGCATGATTGTAGAATTTCCTTACTAATAAGGATAAAATACCAATGAAAAATCCATTTTTCATCAGTTCCATGGTGCTAATCATAGTAACCAATCTCAGTAGCATTATTTCATTAATACTAATAGAAAGGGGAACAAACTTTACAGTTTAGACTTAAATTATGGGGGAGAGTTTAAAAATAACAGCTGTAAAAAACAAACTGATCTTCTGCTTGTCACTACTGTATGGAATAGTCCAATAATTTCTCACTGGCAGGCCCTGTATAAGGTATATTGAACATTGCTTGTGCAACACTTCAAATCCTCTGGTTTCATTTCCCACCCAGTCATACCTGGGCAACCTAGTAGGCCTTGACCAGCTTCAATGCCATTGACAGTCCTTTGTCTCTGGTCAGCCTAGAATGACTTCTGGGAACAGGGCTTCTCTGATTCCTTGCCCAGGGATGCTCCAAGAAGGCATTTGGCATTCAAGCAGGAGCAACCTGGAAGTGAGGTGGGGAAAGTTAATACCCTGTAGGGCAACTTTTAGCCAAGGGGAAACAGAGCTGATGGTTAAACATTTTTCCCTTTCTTTTACATGGATGGTCTTGGGTTGCATTTCATGAGGCAACTTAGATGGTCCTAAATGACTGAGCACTCAGTGGTGGGCCACCTGATAATGCATCCTTGAAATAGTTCTCTTTTCTTTCCCTGTTTCATGCCCTCTGTCTTTCATTCCTGGTTTATCCCATAAACCAACTCTGAATGCTTGAGAGTGGGCTCCTGGGGCCATGTGTTGAAGGTTTCTGGTACTTAATGAGAAAGAATCCATGATCCATTACACCAGTGAGTGTTTTCCATCCCTGATTTAGGGGGTGCAGGTTGCCATCTGAGGGACTTCTTTCTCACTGAAATCTATCAATTCATGAAAAAATTAATATAAGTTTGATAACTGACAAACCCTAGCAGGTTCATCATCACAAAAAACCCAAGTAGGATGTGTTTTTTTAAAAATCTGTCTTGTCAAAATTGGGGTCATCTTCAGGGAGCATGTTTTGCTATAGAACTCAGATCATATTCACTACTCTGAAGTTTCCTCCAAGTTCTAGTCCAGAAAACCCCAGAAGAGTTAGAGAGTTACTAAATGAGCTTTAGTATAAAGCTATGTGTGGGTGTCTAGTGATGTTTTTAAAAACCATCTCTTGAGTGAGTTATACTATTAATCTGATTTACTCATTAGAATAACTGAAAATTTAGAAGAACTATTTTACATATGATATCCTTTTTAAGTTATTTTAAAAAGTTTTATTGAAGTACAGTTGATTTACAATATCGTGTTATGTTCAGGTATATACATTTGGTATCCTTTTAACACATGGAACACCCCCTAAAGCTCAGAGGAAAAATCATGAAATTCAATCAAATTTGAGTTACATCAAATTATACTCTCTTTGTCCAACTCAACCTACACCACTTGGATCAAATAGAATACAATTGGCATAACTTAGAGCCTATAGTGCTATACGTATTTTAGATATTTCCCCTAAATTATCTATATTGTAAATTAAAAATATTGGAAAGTTTGCAGTGCAGATGGATGATGTGGCAATCCTTGAGTGAATTTTTCTGGCCCCTTAAGAGCTGGGAAAAGCCGATCCAAATGTTTTCTCATATTTTTAAATTTCACTAACAATTTTAATATAAGTTCTTTGTGGGGAGGCAGTAGTCTCTTTCTGCATGAATCGTGACATGTGTATGGCCTTTCTTTTACTTCTGATGGACATGTCTACACTGCAAGAGACATAAGATCCTGGGTATTTGAAAATTAAAGAACAGCAGCAAAGGGCCAGATGCTGTAGTTATAAAAGTTGCAAAAGTATTATAAACACCAGGTGTGCCATATAAATGCACAGGTTTTTTACCCTGTCACACTATTATCATATGGTTCCAACATCTGTTCATTCCTATCCAGGCTTCCCACAGACAGTATTTATTAAAATCAAATACACACTAGCTCTCACTTATGTGCCTTGAGCAGGAAGTGCCACGGTGGCCTTATTATGAAGTATAAGTGAGCTGATAAAAATTGATTTTTATCAGTAAACTTACAATTATCCTTACAAGCCAATATAGTATCATCTGCCTTTGGTGTGCCTTCTACTTGCTAATTACTCCATGGTTTCTAGGAGAGTGCGGCCAGCACAAAAAATTTTACACTAATTCTAAATAATTAGAGGATGAGAGGAGAAGCCAGTTGAGCTTTGTGAAGAGTCTACAGTAGAGAAAATTATTTAATGAAATGCTGTTTTCTTATTTTTAACTAGAGGACATATTAGAAAGTATAAATAACTGTAAACAAATAAATATTTTAATGAAAGCATTAAAAAGCCTCAAAGGCTTACACTGTAAAATGATATATTAGAAGCTGCCAATACAGAGGAAGTAACACTGGTCTGGAAATCAAGTCTTATGATCTGGTTTTTAATCTACCCCCACCACTCTTCAGGTCTTATTTTCTCATCTGGGAAATGAGACTGGAAAATATGTACTATGTTCCCTTCTGGTTTTGATGATTTATGACTCTAATGATAAAAAACCTTCAATGATAGAAAATTCTTTTCTGTAGCCCTATGATTTCACACATTCTTCTGTTTTATGATTAGTGTTATGGATGGCATGTTTGTGTCTCCCTCCAAAATTCATGTTGAAACCCTAAGCCCCAGTAGGATGTTATTAGGAGGTGGGGCCTTTGGGAAGTAATTAAGTCATGAGGGTGGAAGCCTCAGGCTGGGATTAGTGTCCTTATATGAGGAGGAAGAGAGCAAGCCCTTTTACTTTTGGCCATGTGAGGGCACAGCAAGAAGTCAGGGATAGTCTGAAGCATGGAAGAGGGCTCTCACCAGAACCTGACTATGCTGGCACCCTGATCTCAGGCTTCTAGCCTCCAGAGCTGTAAAAACTAAAGTTCCGTTGTTATAAACCGCTTATGGTACTTTGTTATAGCAGCCCAAACTAAGACAATTATTTTTCTCTAACGTAATAGAAAATACCCACATTGTATCTGAGTTATCATAAATACCAATCAAGTAGATTACAAATTAATAAATGTTTTGACTGAATTTTTTTAAAAAGTGAGTAAAAAGATTAATGGGAAATTATGAACTATCAAGCAAATGTTGGAAGAATTGGCTGTCCACTGGAATAGGAAAATCAGAACCTCTGTCTACCTTGTATCATACACAGAAATAAATTCCAGATGGATTAAAGACTCTAAACCATACACATGCGTGGTAGACACTGTGAAGTACTGCCCAGACGTCTCTTCAATGAAGGACTTACTGCTCCATTTGCTGAGAGTGCTGTCAGGAGACAGTCTTCAGATGCCGGCCTCTTCAGTAATTGCTTCAGTTGCAAAGAGCTGCCTCATGCAGGGTCACACCCCTTCCCAGGGCAGCCCACATCCAGTGACTGATGAAAAAGAAGGAATATATAGGCCTGGCTGTCTCAGCCCAACTCAAAAAATTTTGAAGCACCATTTGAGCACCAGAGGTACCCATGAGGTGGGTTGAGGTGGTCATTGGTTCAGCTTCTTCCTCTAACTACTTCTGCTTCCTTACCCTCCATTTTCCACAAGTGTTGGTACCAAGATCATTCCCTAAGAAACATCCAAAAGGCTAAACTTTGTTTCAGATTCTTCATACTGTGGAACTTAACTTGCAACAATACATTCTAAGAAAATGTAAAAGAATATTTATCTTGAAAATAATTTTGTGTGGGAAAGTCTTTCTTTTTTTTATTTTTTCGGTATGCAGGCCTCTCGCTGCTGTGGCCTCTCTGGTTGCGGAGCACAGGCTCCAGACATGCAGGCTCAGCGGCCATGGCTCACGGGCCCAGCCACGCTGCAGCATGTGGGATCTTCCTGTACCAGGGCACGAACCCGCATCCCCTGCATCGGCAGGTGGACTCTCAACCACTGCGCCACCAGGGAAGCCCAGGAAAGTCTTTCTTAAACATAACATAAAAGCCATAAAGGATGGCTTTATGTAAAGATATGATGTATGTGAAAATTAAAATTTTCTTTCTGTATTATGAAAAGCATCCTAAACAAAATTAAAAGACAGGCATTGGATTTGGCAAAAAATATTTTTAATGTACATAATAGACAAAGCATTTTTATTCACAATATATAAAGAACTCCTACAAATCATTAAGAAGGCACCCCCCACCCCACTGAAAAGGCTAATGTACATGAAGAAATTCAAGGAAAACAGATGTTGCCAATAAAATAGGAAAAGATGCTCTCAGCTTTATTTGAAATCAAAGAAACCTTACTTGTAATCAAAGAAATGTAAATAAAAACAATAAGCTAACTTGTAAAATGAAAAAGATTTATAGTATACACAATTGGCAGGAGGGTGGGGGAAATAGGCACTTGATATATGTGGAAATGTAAGTTTTTTTTTGAAGGACACTTGGACAATAACCTAACAACAATTTAAATATGCATATCTTTTGATCTAGAAGTTCTCCTTTTAGGAATATATGCTACAGAAATATTAGCACATGCACACAAAAATATGTGTACAAGAACTTTTTGGAGATAATTATTTTTATAAAAGAAAGAAATTTGAAACAAACACCCAAAAAAGGAGAGTATGTTTAAAAACATTGTGCATCCATACTATGAAATGCTATACAGATGATAAAGGAATGAGGTTCAGCCATATATCAGTATAGAAGGATATTTGTGATATATTGCTAACAGAAAGAGAAGTTGCCGAAAATGCATAATACATTTATATATGTATATATATGTATATATTTTATAAATGCATAGAGAAGTTTCTGGAAAAAGATGCACACTAGGATAGGGAAGTTGGGAGTGGTGTTGTGGAAAGAAGACATTTACTTTTACTCTAGATCCTGTGAATTATTCAGTACTTTTATATGGAGCTTGCATTACTTTTATAATGAAAGCATTTTAAAAGATAAAAAATAAAATATACCAGGTGAACAAAACTTGCTGCTCTTCATTTCTTTGTAATGCTGAATTACTACTACTACTACTCTTACTACTACTACTCTTACTACTACTACTGTTACTAGAGACAGTCATTTGGAATTTCCTTCAATCTAAATACTCCATAATGTATTCTATAGAATTCCATTTTTCTAAAAATGATCTAATTTACATTACCTAATCACACTCTATCCTGATCCTCTTTCACACAAATATCTTGAAAACCAAGTAAGTGAAGTGGGCTTCTGAATCTTGTAGAAAATAATTCATTTAAAATTACCTGGATTCAAGTCCACAGGATTCACTTCATTCCCCCAAGAGGCTACTGTCAGGGAGCAAAATTTTCCACCCCAAGATGTATCTCTTTGGCATGAAGATTAATTTAGGCTGATTGTTTTTAAGAAACAGAAGACTCAAGATTTTTTTCTTGTTACCTCTCCCTTAACTGCCTACAGGAATTTAGATAAAGGGCCTGTTCCTGGAATAGAGCTATCACCAGATATCTGCAAAGAATATGGGCTAGGTGTGGAGAGAAAAACTCAGCAAAACCTAGACATCAGAGTCCACTCTGTGTCCCTTCCTTTCTGCATGGCCCAGCAAATATTTGTTTACCAGACATTTGCTTTTCCATCTCCATGTGAATTGCCTTCCTCCCATTTGAAGTCCCAAACCACTACCCCCAACATCTTCTTTTGTCTTTAGCTGAAGATGGTATTTAAGGTGAGGATTTTGGCCACTTTGGAGAGTTATTCAGCTTTCCCCAGGTCTCTCCCATGTATTTCAAATTTGTTTGATTTTCTCCTGTTAACCTGTCTCATGCTAATTTAATTCTTAAGCAGTTGGAGGAACTTAGAAAGGTAGAAGAAAATTTCTTCCTTCCAAGCATAGTGGTTATCTAAAAGTGAAGGAAATATCTAAAACAGGGCAATGAGCTTTGAAAAGTGGAAAGTAGAACTTCAGAATATGAGAACATCTCCAAAGTCACTTTTCTCAGAATAGTGAAGTAGAAATTTGGAAATGCCAGTTGTGAACTGGGGATGAACAGTTTTATGCTGTATGATCTAGTTTAAAGGAAGTCACTGTTGGGAGGTGAGGTTTACACCTTCATCCTTTGCTCTGTGATGCTGAGTTAAATCCTTCACCCTCCAGTAAAAATCCCTGCTCCTTTCAAGTTTTTAGCCTCTGGCTATGCCACAATCAGTTCCTCTTCCTCTTCCTTACATACTGACTACTGGCTCACTATCTCATGCTCGGTAAAGACTTTGCTTTCTATCCTGACCGAATTTGCTGTCATTTGGAGATTTAGGATTTGTATGGACAATCCATCCAACTTCAGTTCAGGGGTTCCCAAGTTGGCTTGCACATTAGAAATATCTGTAAAAGTTTTTAAAAAGTGCATATGCCTGAGTTCCACCTACCATATCAGAATCTGTCAGGATGGGGGCCCTACATTCTGTAACCTGTAAAACCACCACAGACGATTCTGATATACCATCAGAATTGCAGCTGTCTTGCAGCCTTGGGTTTTGTCTTCTTCTACTCCTACCTCTGCGTTCAACATCATGGCTACACTGTAGACACTTTCATTACACTACAATTCTGTACCCAATTCCAATGTGTGGCTTTTCCCCACGCAAGCAATTCTCTGACACCAGCTGGGTGTTCTACAATTCAACTCAATTCTGACACTATCTACTCAAAGATAGCATCAGATTCCACAAATTAAGGGGTCAGTCCCACAAGACTGCCCCTCACTTCAGATGCCCATCTAAAGTCCAAGTTGTTACCTGTGCTACTGACTGACTGGCTAAAAATCTGAGGTTCCCACAACCCCCTCTGTGGGTTCAATTAATTTGCTAGAGTGGCTCACAGGACTCACAAAACCAGTTGACTCACCAGATTACTCGTTTATTACAAAAGATATTAAAGAATACAAATCAACAGCCACATGAAGAGATACATAGGGCAAGGTCCTGAATACACGAGCTTCTGCTCCTGTGGAGTTTGGGGTCAGCATGTAGATGCATTCTGGTTCACCAACCCGGAAGCTCTCTGAACCTCATCCTTTTGTGCTTTTATGGAGGCTTCATTACAGAGGCAAGATTGATTAAATCATGGACCATTGGTGATTGATTCTACCTGCAGCCCCTCTCCCCTCATTGGAAATCAGGGGATGGGACTGAAAGTTTCAACCCTTAAATTCTGGTTGGTTCCCCTGGCAATCAGCCCCCTCATCTTTAGAGGATTTCCAAAGTCAGCTCATTAATATCAACTCAGTTGACAAAGGGGTTTGTTATGAATAACAGGATGATACCGAGCAGGACCCTGCGGGGTTCCTGGGCACAAAAGCCTTCCTGTGTCCCCATTTCTTGATTACAGGAAACAGGCTTCATTCAGCCTCTATGACCTTCCCTGAGTTCCAACAAGCGGGTTCAAACAGTTGCTAATCAGGGAAGGGAGGGGATGCAGAGACAAGGGAGGAACAGTCAAAAAAAAACACAATAGTACAGCCTTGGGGCAGGGGCCTGATTTCCCCTCAAGGGATACACATAACAATATCTTTGAGCTGTTTTGCAGACACTGAAACCCCCACCAGGTGGGAGAAGTTAACTGTGTGCTGCCCACAAGCACATAGACCCCAGACAGGTTGGAACCGGAAGGTTGATGATGCTGACGACCGCTTACCTCACCACCAACTAATCAGAAGAATGTCCGGAAGTTGATCATGCCCTTTTTGAACCATTACTATAAAACTTCTCACTACCTACCACCTCCAGGTTGGGACACACAGTTTTGAGGGCATTAGCCCGCTGTGACCCCTTTTACCTGGCAAAGCAATAAAGCTATTCTTTTCTACTTCATCCAAAACTCTGTCTCCAAGATTTAATTCGGTGTCAGGGTACAGAGGCCATATTCGGCTTCAAAGACACCCATTTCGGCTTTATGGCTCTGAAGGGATTTCAGGAACTGAGGACAAGAGACGAAATATTATGACAAAAGATGCTCCCATCGCTCTTATAGCTCAGGAAATTCCAAGGGTTTGGGGAAGCTGTAAGCCAGGAATCGTGGACTAAAGACCAAAATATTTATTATACATCACAATATCACAATTACTTTAAACCACACCACCTAAGAAATCTTACACTCCAAGAATCCATTATCTGGTTATAACCTCCAAGTTTTCCAACTCATTTGTTCCCCAAACCCATTACAGCCGCTCTCTCCTATAAGTGAGACATTCACTACCTTGACTACTGTACTCCAATTTCCTCTAGTCTATTTGCCCCTTACTGGCCTCTCCAAAGTCACGTAACCTGTCCCTTCTGCTGTATCAGCCCAGCAAAAATGCAATCCTCAGGTATTCAAAATTATTCTCACTCCCTTCCTTGCCCAATCCCATTTATTCCCCACACTGCAGCCTGAGTAACCTTTTCAAATGCAAATTTGATCATATGGTGGACTCCCCTCCCCACTTGCTTTACTTAAGCCTTTAAATAGCTCCCCATGATTCTTAGGATAAAGTCCAAACTCCATAACCTGCCATATAAGACTAGTTATAATTTGCACCCTGTGTACATATCTGCTCTGTTATCTCTCCTCTTCATGCTAAAATTCTTGTACTTTCACCTACACTCATCATGATGTTTCCCATTTATGAGTGTGTTCCCTCTGCCTCGGATGTCCCCAGTCCTCTCCTTGCAAGCCTAACTCCTATTTATCCTTTAAAGACTCATCCCAGGTGGCACCACCTCCCAAATTTAGTCTTAAAGGTGACATGGCTTCAAAGACTCAAATTCTCTTTTTTGGCAGTTCTTCAAGATTATATTTCCATTTTTTATTGTGGTATGAACATTTAACATGAGATCTACCCTTCTGACAAACTTTTAAGTGCACAATACAGTATTGTTAACTATAGACATGATGTACCATAGAGCTCTAGAACTCATTCATCTTGTGTAACAAACTTTACACCTGTTGAGCAGTATCTCCCCATTTCCCCCTCTCCCCAACTCCTGGAAAGCACTATTCTACACTCTGTTTCTATGAGTTTGACTATCTTAGATACCTCGCGGAAGTGGAATGATATAGTACTTGTCTTTCTGTGACTGGCTTACTTCACTTAGCATAATGTCCTCCAGGTTCATCCGTGTTGCCACATATGGCAGGATTCCCTTCTTTTTAAAGGCTAAATGTATTCCGTTGTATATATACACTACATTTTCTTTCAATTCTCTGTGCACTTTATACAGCAAATTTGGTACCTACACTCAGGGTGATATTAAAATAGTGAGCAATAAGAACAGATGCCTAACCAGTGCATACAGGTTGTATACCAACCCTGCTTAGACCACAAAAATACCTTAATATTTAAAGACAATGTTTCCTTTCCTGTCTCCTTTTCCCTTCATCGGTTCCCCTTATCAGCAAAACAATGGGCAACTGATCTGGGGCAGAATCAGCAGCTGAAATCCTGTGTACCAATAATATGTCAGTGGAAATCTCAGGGCTGAATTGTTTCCATCCTCGTACATCGTTGGTAACGGGTTCCATCAGGCCTCCACATTCCAGCCTGCTCTGTCCTGGTTGTCAGTGCCCTACATACAATAGTAGGTGCTGGTTTAAGTAATCATTTTTTTCCAGGAAAGATGACTGACAAGAGAAATTTCCTAGGGACACACATAAATTAAAACATAAGGTCAATATGTTATACGGTGATGAAAAGGAGATTTGTTGAATTGGAATAAAAATCTCAAAGTAGGGATGTGTTTCCCTTTCTCTTCCTTTTCATATAATTCATCTCTATATGTCTGTCCTACCTATTAGGAATGTAGTTTTTAGAGGTTTTATTCCATATTTATCTCTCTGTTCTCAATGTTTAAGATAGTACCAGGATAAACAACAAGGTCCTACTGTATAGCACAGGGAACCATATTCAATATTCTGAGATAAACTATAATGGAAAAGAATATAAAAAAAGAATGTATATATAGGTATAACTGAATCACTTTGCTGTATAGCAGACATTCACACATTGTAAATCAACTACACGTCAATAAAAAAAAATACACATTAAAAAAAAGATAGTACTAGGGACTTCCCTGGTGGCACAGTGGTTAAGAATCCACCTACCAATACAGAGGACACGGGTTCAAGCCCTGGTCCAGGAAGATCCCCCATGCCGTGGAGCAACTAAGCCCATGTGCCACAACTACTGAGCCTGTGCTGCTCTAGAGCCTGCGAGCCACAACTACTGAGCCTACATGCCACAACTACTGAAGCCCACACGCCTAGAGCCCGTGCTCCGCAACAAGAGAAGCCACCACAACGAGAAGCCCACACACCGCAACGAAGAGTAGCCCCTGCTCGCGCAACTAGAGAAAGCCTGCGCGCAGCAATGAAGACCCAACGCAGCCAAAACTAACTAACTAAATTAATTAATTAATTTAAATTGATTAAGAATGACCAGAAAATAAATAAATAAATAAAATATTTTTTTAAAAAGAGAGAGTACCAGACATGAGTTGCTCAAGAAATGTTTGTTGAATGACTGAATAAATGAGAAGATCAATGACCCATTCTTTAGTAGAGTTGAGCAGTTATTATTTGGTAGGAGAAACCAGAAGCTGAGGAGGCTGTTAGACTCCTACTAAGAAAACTACAGCAGTTGTGGAGCAATTTAAAGTTGAGCTGAAATTCTTTAGCATTGTTATCTCAAGTGTCACAATAAGGAATTCATTCTTTTGTCCTGTGAAAACTCACTTGTGTGATACATAGCATGTAATCCCAAACTGTTTGCATGCTGTTCAAAGAATTGTTCTGCATATAGATTGGCTTGTGTGCCCATATGTTTAAAAATTCAATTTAAAGGAACAGCTGGATTAGTCAATGAGATTGAAGCTTCTGTTCAACATTCATTTTGGTGAAAGGGGAAGTAGCCTACATTCATTTCTATGTTTAAAGAGAGATGCTGGGGGATATTTGATGCATGTCTTGCAAAGAATAAATGGAATATTAACATTTTCCTTGTTTATCATTGTCTTCTCTATTGCTTGTTCTCTGTATTGCAGATGTTGTGGCTATTTCTTGATGGTTTTCAAGCTCCAGTTCGTTAAGATTACTGCAATTGGTGCCTCTACTGAGGATTTCACTACGATCTTTTACTACCAGGCACATAGCAAGGTGAATATGCTTCTAAATCACATTTATGCTTTCTTCAAAATTATAACAGCTGGATTATCTGATTCTGTACTGTCTCTCTTCTCAAAGAAATACATTAACCCCCAAATCTCTTCAGGAGCCAAGCCAAAGTCACTGTTTCTAACACATTTCAAAAGTTAAAATAGTTTTTTCTTTTTTCTCCTTGTTTTGTTTTAAGCAGGGTAAAAATTCTGAATTGAAAATATTGAAAAAAATATTAGATATACTCAAGCATGAAATAAAACAGTTTTATCATCCCCCATGGCTATCTTCTCACAGGAAACGTAGGTCCCTCTCCATTGATCAGCTCCCTTTTATTGCACCGTGTTCTGGGAGGAGCAAAGTAATCTCCAGTACCACAAGGGTCAAAGAAACTGTGAACTTGTGGATTAAACTTGCAAAAATGCTGCCTTGATGAAGACTGTTTATCTTTCTTGTCCTCTGGTAAATCTCAATTTGCAAATTAAAACGGAAACTTTAAGGCCTTTCTGATATCGACTTGAATTCAAAATGGGATCCAATTTCCAGATTCCTTTTTCTGACATTCCAACTCATTGTGCTACATACAGCTCAAAGCTGCCAGAACATGTTTTTCATTCAACCACATGAAACTCGTTTGTAAGTGTCAACTGAGCCCTTAATCCTCTTCAAATTGGTGAAATAAATCAGTGTGGGAAGTAGTGTCATGGGAAGGAGTATCATGGACTTGGAACTAAACAGATTTAGGGGGAATTAGTTATGACACCCTCCCCCACCCCCCTACCCCCCCACCCCCCAGAGGGCAGGGCTGTTTTATCTGACTGGTCACTCCTCTGGCATGACTGGTAGAGGGGATGAAGAGCAAAATGTCTCCAGCCCTCTCAGCCTAGATTTCTCTAGGCAACTTAGCTCAGCCTTGGCTCATGGGCCTGCTATCTCTACTATTAGAACCGAAAGAAAAATTTTCTGTGTGTGAATTCTCCAGAACGACTTTGCAAAAGACAAGCAGAATAAAATAGAGCCTTGTATTGACACAAGGACAGAAGAAAGAAAGAGAAATGGGGAAAAAAGACATTTGTGCAATATTTGGTTGACATGAATCTGGATCATACTCCTTGGTTTCTACTGAAGAAACAAGATCCATATGGGTTCCTGGGTTGAGAAGGGCAAATCCATGTGAATTGGAGCAATCTTTCCCTGGAGTAAGTGCAAGAGGGGACCTTGGCTTCTTGTGATACAGAATCTTCCAACTCAGGCTCAGCCAACTGTGGCCTGCCTGCTGTGGTCAAGTTTTAATAGAACACAGCAGCACTCATTCTCTCTTTTGTTTACCTATTGTTTATGGCTGCTTTTAAGTAGTTGCAACAGAGACTATCTGACTCACAAAGCCAAAGTATTTACTGTCTGGCCCTTTACAAAAAGTTTGCTGTGATGGGAAAAACAACTTTTGAGGAAAACAACTTTGTTTTTCTGAGTACCTGCCTAGGCATTTTATAGTATGATAACCCTACTCACATCCAGAGTCTGGACATTTAGATAAGGACTTGAGTTTAGGATGCTCGCCATAAGTTCCTGCTGTGCTTTTCCCTGGGACACCTTTTAAAATAACCACAGTTATAGCTAAGCCTGTAAAGTTAGTGACCTCTGCCCCAACCACCTTATAGGTAATAAGTACTTACTGCCCTGCTCTCTATCTCCTGCTGGCTTGTGACCTGGGATGAAGGACTACCCTTCCCCTGGCTCACTGTGCTGCCAGCAACCCTCAACCCCGGATCTGTAAGCAATAATAAATCTTGTGATTCGACTTCCTTTGTGTGGGTGTATTGATTGAAACTGCACCTTCAGTCAAAACGACCCCACAGGTTTCAGGTTCCCAAAGTGGGAGGTAAGATGCTGAGGGAGCTCCCTGCCATCCCCGTGTGGTGGCTTGTGTCTCCTCATTCAGCAGGTCACAATCTGCATATTGTTCATTTAATACAACAGTTCTGGCTTCTCAACACATTTGCCAACTCTGTTCTACCCAACAGAGATCAGGAAGAAATGCAGTGGTTCAGAGAAGCGGTCAATGGATTTGATCACTTTGGGGAAACATTTAAAGTTTATAGTATAAAGTTTAAACTGAAAATATTATTTGCAGGATATTATTTAGAAATTGTAGCAGTCTAACACTTGTTAATTGATTTGTTAAAATTTATATCGTATATACTGCTTACAATAAAATAATTTCTATCATGGAGATATTTTGTTCTGTTATGAAGATTTTGTAGTCACTGGAAAGGAATAGAAACAAGGGTACTATGTAAAATGCTACTAATAATTATTATCAGTCAGTAGCATTGTTTGGGCACTCACTTGGTAAAGAGCTCTGTTCCAGGTCCAGTGGGGGATGAGGAGAGCCCAAAAGAAGCAGATGTTGTAACTAAGGGTCTTACTAAACGATCTAGTCTAGAAAGTCATTGCATATTCCTGCAGTGACTTCAGAAAATTCACAAAGTAATATAGACTCATGAGAACACATGAATAGAGCTCAGAATCTAGGACAGAAGGATTTGCCTATATGTCACTCACCCGGATGCTTTGACAGGACTTAGTCCTGTGGATGCGCCTGATTCCCTTGTTTTAGGAATTTCTCTAAATGTAGATTTCATACTTTGCCTTTTGAATTTCATCTTGCTGATTTTCGCCTATCATTAAGTATGTCGAGATTATTTTGGAACTTGTATCTGGAGTTTAGTGTCGAATTGTTTCATTCTGTCATTTTATTTCCTTCCAAATATTATAAGCGTGATTTGTGTGTCTTCATTAAGTCACGGTAGAGGCATAGAATCCCAGAGTTAGCTGTGACCTTAGAGGTGATCTAGGGCAAAGCCTTCTCAAACTTTAATTTCCATATGAATAACCTGAGGTGCTTATTAAAATGCAGGTCCTCATTCAGTGGGTCTTGGGTGGGTCCCAAGAAGTCTGCAGATGAGACTTTGAGAAGCATGGTGCAAGAGAATCACCTAGTGAAAATTCATTCTGCAGTATCTCTGCAGATTTTCATGTAGCTTCCCTGTGAACACTCCTAATTTACACAGAAAACTCACATTTTAAAGCAAACTACTTCATCGTGGAGAACTTCAATGGTTAGTAAACCTTTATATTGTTGGTGTCGCAACATTTGAAGTTTTTCTGAAGCACGATGATTGATATTGAACTAGGACCGTCAGCCAGTTCTTTCTTGTTGGCCCAAATTAAGTCCACCAGGAGACACTGCATCATAAATTGTTGCAAACGCTATTGTCTGAGAGAGGTGAAGCGTTATGGGAGGTTGGATTTGGAACTTCACTCCACTTTTCTCTCTCTCCTACATTCAACATATATCACATGCACACTTTATCATATGAACATTAATAACATTTAGAGGGATTCAAGCTCCAGGGTAGTATGTTATCGGACTTCATTGGTGTGCTGGTAAATGTTTAACTGCCGACTTGGGGGGAGGGTGTGTCTGTGTGTGGAACTGTGGCATTTTCTAATTTCCAGGGTATGAATTCTCCCTCCGTGGGCTATTTCTACCAATAATTTAACAACCAGCTTGCAGAATTCCTGAAAATTTAATAGCCAGTAGGAATCTGCTCCAGTGCAGCTCCCAGTTCCATTTGACCCCATTATAGCAAATAACAGTTAACATTTATGGAACACTTATTATGCAAGAGGCACAGTGTTAAGTATATGGCCTCTAACAAAATTAAACAAAATTAAAATGAGATCCTATTCATTTATTCAGCAAGTTACCAAATTCCTTTCATGCTAGGTGCCAGAGAAATAAAAATGCATGGGAAACAACCCTTACCCTCAAGCAGTTCATGGAGTCTAGTGGGAGAGATAGATAGAGAAACAGATAAATTACAGTGTAACATAATAAATAATAGAACAGATGGTGGTGGTAACTGATTTAGTACCTATTCTGGGCCCTACTGGGGGTACGAGAAGATGAAGGGAGCCTTTTTCTTTACCTCTTTTCAAAAGCCCATGCTGACCATGTCAAAACATCTTCTGTGGATAAATTTTATGCAGATATCTTTCAGATTTAATAGACTTGAAGAGCACATCAGTTTCTTTAAAAACAAAACTTTTGACATGCATGTAACATCTTCTACTTAGAATTGAGTCTGTATTATCTGTCCTATAGGCTTTAGAAAGAGAATATGGAATACAGACAAGGAACCTTTTGAGAACTGACAATTTACAGACCTCAGGAGTGCTATCCTTATTCAAATTCAATTTCATTTTAGAAAGCTTGAAGGCATCAGACTGTTACAAAGATAAAAGAGCCAAGTATTAATCTTTTGAGTTAGTATCTTATTCAAGCTGTTGAACCTGTGAAGAGTTTTTTCAGGACTCTTATTTTAAAACTAAAGATCAAACAAAAGAAGTAAAAAAAAAAAAAAAAAAGGCAATTTAATGACTACTCCTCATTTGATTATTGCTAACATGATTATAATTCATTACAACTTATTTGTTTTTATTGCTTTAAGTCCTTTATGGAAGTAGGATGGGTAGAAATAATAAAATAGTAAATAAAATAATAAAATACAATTTTTTGTATTTTAAAATCTTCTCTGGAAGAAATCCAGTCTCTGAAATCTTCTCTGGAAGAAATCCAATCTTCTCTGTCTCAGTACTCTTTTTGTTTGTCACTTTCATATTGGCTTACACAGGCCAGAATTATATTTTATCATTATGGTCAGAGTGTGAAAACAGGGTTTGGGGTGTATCAAAAACCAGTCTTGATGTGACAGAACAGTGTGCCACGAAGCAAAGTTGTTATGTTTCTTTTCTCTTCTGTCTGCCCTATGTGGACCTAGCACGAGTGAGGTGATGATTTAGTGTAGAATTCTTGATATTTCAAAAGGAACCCTTCTGAGCAAGCTTGCTTTGGCTTCTCACAGGATTATAGAAGATAGAATGAAGGATGAATCTTTGAAGGGAGAACAGTCAGAGGTATCACAAGCAGTCACGACCTCACCTCCTAATTCCCTTCAAGGCCTTGGGACACTCTGTTGAAATTTTTAAGTACCAAGGGATAGTAAGGTTTTTAACTTTACACAAAATTTAGTACACAGGAAGAAAAAGTAAATGAGAAGAACTCAATAACTATTTGAGGATCAAGTCTGTTAATTGGGTGTATATATACATATATAGTTAAATGATTACCTTTGTGTTCAGATTACATAGCTTTCCATTCTGTTTTACTGCTCTATAGGCCTTTGAAGACGAAAAAAATCTCTCTTGGTTTATATTCAAAAGATGAATGTATTGGCACTTCCCTGGCTGTCCAGTGGTTAAGACTCTGCTCTTCTGATGCAGAGGACGTGGGTTCTATCCCTGGTTGGGGAACTAAGATCCCACATAACATGCAGTGCGGCCAAAAAAAAAAAAAAAAAAAGATGAATGTATTGGCATTTTTGTGTTCCCTCCTTTTTCCCCTTGAAGAATAGTCAAATGGGGAAGCTACTATAGGCTAGGGTGATCATAAATTTTACCATCCAAACCAGGGTGCTTTTGAGAATGAAAGGAGGTACTATTATTAATACACTATAATAATTATTCTAGGAGATCAGGAATAAACAGGGACTATCTCTTAGCAAAATTGAATATATGGTCATCCTAACTGTAGGTCATTTAATCACTGTTACTTGGTTGCCTTCTGGATTTCACTGAAACATCTAAAAAACATGTGAGACCATGTAATTGAAAAAATTGTCTGGGATTCATGTGGGTTCATATCACAGAAATTAGATAGGGTCAAGCAGTAGTGATTCTCTCCCTTATGACTGAAATAAGATAGTAAGAAGAAGGTACTCTGAAGCCTTCCAAAGTTAAGAGATCCTTTTCTTAGGTCATTACTTCCCTTCTAGCTCGTTTGAACTTATGTATCCACACTCCATGGGGCTCAGAAACCTCTCTCTACTTTATGTGCCTATTGCAGCTGCCTGAGTGCAAGATTTTTTCATATCTCACTTGGACTACAGCAAACACCTTCCAACTGATCTCCGTGCTTTCAGTCTTTCTACAAGTCAAATCCTATCTGTTTATCACAGCCAGACTGATTTATGTAAAAGCTGACCATACCATGCTCTTTCTCAAAATCATTCAATGGCTCCCAATCCCTACCGTACAAGGTCAAAATCCTTTTGCAGTACATACAAGACCCTCCATAAATTCATTCCTGTCAACTTCTTCAGCATCACTCCTTTACAATAATACATTGTTTCTATTTCTCCATACACACCATGGTATCTTTTGCCTCACTCTTATCCATCCTTGAACTTATCTCTACTTTTAGAAAACTTGGCAAATGATTTTTTTCAGGAGGAAAGATGGTGTTTGTATGTGAATATTTGAGTCCATCAATTTTTTGTCATTTATATTTTATTTATATACAGTAAAATTCACTCTGTTTGTTGACTATTCTATGAGTCATGTAACCACTACCACTACAATCAAGATACAGAACAGTTCCATCACTGCCTTCTCCCCTGCTCCCTCAAAAATCTCTTGTCATCTTTGTAGTCAAACTCTTATTGCCTGTCAACCACTGATCTGTTCTACATTCTTATAGTTTTGTCTTTTCTAGAATAACATGTAAATGGAATCACACAGTATATATGTATCATTCAGCATAATGAATTTGAGACACACCTATGTTGTTGCAGGTATCAGAAGTTCATTCCTTTTTATTGTTGAGTAGTATTCCATTTATGGATATACCACAGTCTGTTATCCTCTCCCCGGGTGAAGGACATTTGGGTTGTTCCCAGTTATGGGTAATTATGACTAAAGCTGCTATGAGCATTCTAATACATTTTTTTATGTGGACACAGGTTTTCATTTCACTTGGACAGAAGTCCAGGAGTGGAATTGCTCAGTTGTACGGTAAGTGCATGTTTATAAGAAAACCGCCAAACTGTTTTCCAATATGGCTCTACTGTTTTGCATTCCCATCAGCAGCATATGAGGGTTTCAGTTCCTCCACATCCTCACCAACATTTGGTATGCTCAGGCATTTGAATGTTAGCCATTCTAACAGGTGTGGTTTTAATTTGAATTTCCGTAATGACTAATTATGTCAGGCATCTTTACATATGCTTTTATGTTATCTGTATATCTTCTTTGCTGAAGTTTCCCTTCAAAGAATTTGCCTATTTCATTATTGGGATTCAGTTTTCTCATTATTAAGTTTTAAGAATTCTTTATATATACTTAATATAATTCCTTCATCAGAGATACAATTTGCAAATATTTTCTCCCATTATGTGGCTTGCTTTCCATTCTTCTGGCAATGTTTTGCAGAGCAAACTTTTTAAAGTTTTATTAAGTTTAGTTTATGAATTTCTTTTATGCATCACACTTTTACTGTCATATCTAAAAATTATTTGCCTAACCCAAGGTGTGTCAGTTTGCTAGGCCTACCATAACAAAATATCATAGACTGTGTGGTTTAAAGAACAGAAATTTATTTTCTCACAGCTCTGGAGGCTAGAGATCCAAGATCAAAGTGTCAGCAGTCTGGGTTTCTTCTGAGGCCTCTCTGCTTGACTTACAAATGGTAACTTCTCAGTGTGTCCTCATATGGTCTTTCCTCTGTGCATACACATGTCTATATCCTAATCTCCTCTTCTTACTCTTATAAGGACATTAGTCATATTAGATTAGCACCCACTCGTATGACCTCATTTTACCTTAATTACATCTTTAAAGGCCCTATCTCCAAATATAGTCACATTCTGAGATGCTGGGGATTAGGGCTTTGACATATGAATGGGGGAGATGGGTGGAAGGATAATTTATTTCATAACACAAGGTCACAAAGATTTTCTTCTATGTTTTCTGCTAAATACAAATGATTTTAATAGACGGAATTGTAAAGTTACTTGGTGAGAACAGAGACTGATTTGTTTAATGCTGTAATGCCAATGCCTAACACAATGTTTGACATATTAAATTGCTTACCAAAAGCTTGTTGAATGAGTGAATGAATGTGAATCACATTCACTACTTTGTTCACGCTCCCTGAATCTCAGAGAATGTTTGTGGCTGTCTTGCTGAAGGACTTTTATGGTATTTATCAGATCCAAATAATTCCCTAAAAACCTATCAAGAACCATTCAAAATTGCCCCAAATGACAATATCTACTAAAGACAAACATGAGACTACACTATGACTCAGAACTTTTATTCCCAGGTATGTATCCTACAGATTAGTACATATGTTCACCAGGAGACATGTATAAGAACGTTGACAGCAACACCCATTCATAAAAGACAAAACTGGGTGCATCTAAAATATTCAACAGTAAAATCAATAAATTCTGACATAGTCATAAAATGGAATATTATACAGCAATGACAATGAACATATTACTTATACATGTAACAGCATGAATGTGTCACAAAACCAAATATTGAGAAAGAGATGTCAGACAAAAATACATATTTTATTACTTCATTTGTATAAAAGTAAAAACAAGCAAAACTTACCTATAGTGATAGAACTCATAACAGTAGTTACCTTTAGGGAAGAAGGAATTAGGAGGGGCTATGAGAGGCTTCTGTGAAGCTGGGCATTTTCTATTTATGTATATGGGTGGTATGCACAAAAGTTCACTTTGTAAAATATCATGGAACTGTGACTTATGATTTGTGCTTACTTAAAAATTATTCCACATAGACATGGTCTTGTTATTTCTATATAAACTGCAGGAAATCTTGAGAAAGTAGTTTACTTTATTGAATTAAGCTTTATTGAAAAATAAAGCAAAATAGAATCTAGATTATTTTTCTATTTAAAAATATTAGCTATTACTGTTTTCCCTTCTAACTTTTCCTTACGTCACTTTCTTATCAAAATTCTTTGGCTGTGTGGAGAAAAAAGTCTGAAAAAGGAAGCAACACAAAGGGAAAGTGCTTTTTGTAGAAATCCCAAGGAAACACTAGGATCAGGGAAGGTTATATGGTCTGATCTTTTGACTGCCCAGAGTCTGGTCACAAATGACAATTCTGGTCCTTACACAAAGTTGATTTTGTAATACTAGCTGCCTTTCTTATTAGTAGTTGAGGCATTGAACTATATGCTTTTTCACTGTTGGTCTATTTGTAATTTGCACTTAAATTTCAATAGTGGGGAGACATTCTTTGTAAAGAGGTGCTCACTATTATGTTTCTGAAATGTTAAAGAATGATCTTTGAATTGCTACCCACCTGGAGAGATGGCACTTGCTTATTTATTTAGTTCATAGTACTCTTAGACACAAGTGGAATCAATGACTTTTTTTAAAATATAAATTTATTTATTTATTTATTTATTTTTGGCTATGTTGGGTCTTCATTGCTGTGTGTGGGCTTCCTCTAGTTGAGGTGAGCAGGGGCTACTCTTTGTTGCGGTACATGGGGTTCTCATTGCAGTGGCTTCTTTTGTTGTGGAGCATGGGATCTAGGCATGTGGGCTTCAGTAGTTGTGGTACATGGGCTTTGTTGCTCCACGGCATGTGGGATCTTCCCGGACCGGGGCTCGAACCCCTGTCCCCTGCATTGACAGGTGGATTCTTAACCACTGTGCCACCAGGGAAGCCCCAGAATTAATGACTTTCGAAAACCAGAGTTGTTGAACATCAAGAGATGCCCTGTGTGTGGTGTGTGCACATGCATGTGTATGTGTTTTGGAAAATATGAACATTAAAATTAATGTCTGTTCTAAGAGTAACTTCACTTTGATACATACATCTGGATCAGTTAAGGGAATTTGTTCTTCTAAATTAAAATCTTTTCTCAAAAGATTTTAGCATTCTAAATTAATTCAAATTTTTACAAGAAAGGAAAATATAAAATACAACTCTCAACTTCTGAGAGAATCATTCTTTTTAACCTTATTTTCTAAAATAGGATATTATATTTGTATGTAATCTTCTCTATGTATAGATCAAAAATTGGTAGAATTTCTTTATAATCTTAACCAAAGAATTTAGTCAAGTTAATATTTTTCAAAAATGCTAATAAGATGCTGAATCATATAATTGCTTTTTGGTATACACACTTTACCAAATCATATTTTAATTGATTTTATATGATCAACTCTTTTTCATGAGATAGGGGATTTCTCCCTTCTTAATATCCATGAGATTGTCTATCACATAATCTAATCAATGGTTTAGCAATTGGGTATTTCTGTGGATGTGGAAACAAACAAACAAACATAGGCTTGACATTCTGTCCATGTGATGCCAACAAGTGAAAATGAAGAAAAAAGTCCAATTGTCAATTTGCTATCAAAATTCTTAATGACTACATTGAGCCCACAAATTCCTTTTAGATTCTTTTCAAAATAATGTTTTATTGAAGTACTTCCATTAATGACAACAAAGTGAAGTGGTTATGCGAAACCTTGTGCAGTTCATAATTACAAAATCTAGAATATATATATTCCCAACAGTTTAAAATATTAGGTGTCCAGAAGCAGACAGAAGACGGAGAAAAATTTACTCTTGAAAAACTGCAGTTCAAGGAGGCAGAATTACAAGTTTGTGGCTTTCTTTCCTGGGGTTTCTCCCTACTACCATGTCTATGACAGCCAAAAAAAAATCAGCATTATGACAGCAGAGAAGAGTTCAAAACTGGAAAAGCAACTGTAAATTTAAGGGGAAAATTCTGGAAGCAAGAGAATTGCAAAATGGGTAAGACACAAAATCTTGAACGTAAACTCTGTGCTAATGCTGGTTTACTGCTAAACTACACATGTGCAAGAGAGATACCAGGGCATCTGGTGAGAAAACAATGAGGTTTTTCTACTCTTGAAAAAGCTGCACTAGGTGCACTAAGAGGTTTGTGAATTTGCTGCTTCTCTTTTGTTAAAATCTGACTGTGTTCCCCAATCTGCTCAGGTGGGCAGAAATCTGAAGTGTTACTGGCTTGAGGTATCAGAGGACAGAACCCCACTATCTGTGCCCAAATCTTTGGCTGGTCACCAAGATATGCAGGTGCAGGTGAAACTCCTGGAAAGCTGAGGTAAAAATAGCAGTAGCAGGAAACCTTAAGAACTGAGCAAATATATCAGGGCTACATTCTGTGGAGGAGACAGAGTTTACAGTTTCAATTCTTGCAAATTAACTTCCTATTATAGCAATAAAATCCTCAGAATAAAACATAATCCAGAATCATCATAATGTATTATCTGCAATGTCCAATTTAAAAAATTATAGATATGCGAAGAGACAGGAGAGTGTAACTCACATTCAGGAAAAAAATGCAGTCAATAGAAAATACTTCAGAATGGGTCTACACACTGACTATAATGGACAAGGCTTCAAAGGTGTTATTACAAATGTATTCAAAGAATTAAAAGAGAAATTGCATTAATGAGTGATCAGAGTTAGAATCCCAACAACAACAGCAAATATATATATATATGTATATATATATATATATACATAAAATGGAAATTCAAGAACACATGATAGTACTTTCTAAAAGTCTGATTCCAGCTATTCTTAAAGCAAGATACTCCTTGCAAGATACTCTAGTTACTCTAGCCAATCAATTCGTTTCTTACCTTAAATTTATTTTTAAATGTGTTGCTGTCATTTGCAATAGTTAATACAAAAATAAAATCAATTTAACCAGTTTTGACATTTGTCACAGTTGTAAATTGTCACATTTTACAGAGATGACCTAAATCATATTGACAAAATAATCTCCCCTCAAACTACATGGCAACTATGAAGAAGATGAGGAATTTATAAGCCTGCAAGAATAAAGCAAAGGCGGGGAACAATGGTGACCTATAAAAACATGAATAGTTTTAGATTCATAAAAATAAAATTAGAAGTATACTAAAGAGTACATCAGTGGTATTTTACACTGTGTAGTAAAGAATTTGTCCTCCTCCAAAGAGAGGACTGACCTTTGTCTCTGGTTCCTGGGAGGTAATGTCTAAGCCCTTGAAACTTCCAGAGTAATAGGAGTGTCTTTGTTATTCATGGTGGGCCCCTCAACTACATCTGAGAGTTCATGCTAATGAGGTGACTTATAATGGGCCCCTCAGACCATGTGGTATCAGCCTGATCTCTGGGGACAGGAGGAGGTTGCTGGAAATTGAATTCAACCACATGGGCAATCAATCAGTCAATCATGCCTATGCAATGAAGCCCCAATAAAATCTTCAAACACAAAGCTCATGTACACTGGGAAGGTAAAATATCCTGGAGACAATGGAGGCCTTGCATTTGGAATCCTCCATACCCTGCCCTATGAGTCTCTTCCTTTGGATCTGTGCCTCTTTTCCATAATAAACCGTAAGTGTGAGTATAATAGCCTTCAGGGAGTACTGTGATTCTTTGTAGTGAATTTTCAAACTTGAGGAAGGTTTTGGGAACTCCCCTGAACTTGCAATTGGTGTCAAAACTAAGGGCAATCTTGGGGACGGTGTTCTCCAAATTTGTAGTGTTAAAAAACAAAATTCAACCAAGTAAATTTGAAACTCTTAATTGGCTTTATGCAGCAGCTCACCTAGCAAGCAGGAGGGCACTCTGAGAAGTACAAAATGTAAGGAATTTATAGGCAGAAACTGGGCAGGATGAGAAGGCTATTAGCAAAAAAAGAATTGTTTCAGGCCATTTCATCTTCTTTTGTGGGGAAGGGAATGGCAGGAGTTTTATTATGCTAATCAGGAGGTTCCATACTGATTGGTTTAAAATTCCACTCCTGGGAGAGGCTGAAACTGCAATTAGGTTAAGTATTTAGGTGGGTCTTACAAGTGACTCCATTTGGGGTCTGTTTCTTTTCAACAGTAGTTAGACTAACTCCTTGCAGTTGGTGTCAGAAGTCTTGGGAAGACTAGGCAGTCTGAAGGACTGTGCGCTCAATCCTCAGAGTTTGGCTAATTCTGGATATATACACTTAATAATAAACGATTCTGTACAGTTAATTTAAATTTATCATTACTTACTTTCTGGACATGTGAAGGATTACCTCCCTCAGAGGTAAATTTACCATGAAGCTAATGAAGCTTACTCTCCAAGACCCTCACTTGCAGGAGCAACTTCCAAATCCTGGAAGGGGCCATAGCAATGTGTTCGTTCACGTGGTCATTCCCTTCTTTTAAATTATCCTCAACAGAATCAAATCCTTGTTGCTGTAGAAGTTATGCCAAAGTAAATTCTTGAAGGATACACTTTCACTTAAGGAAATTTTGTGGTGGGTAAGGGATTATACTCCATATAGAACACATCCCAGATATTTTTTTTGGACAGCCCTAATTTTTTTTGTTTTCAAAATCACAACTTTATTTCAAATCTTTTGAACATTGGCTTGCTTTTATAAACCATATTCAAATGAAGTTACCAAGATTTTTTGCTTATGCTCATGATGAAGATGCTTAACGCATATTTAACAACTTTCTCAGTTTCTTTATAATGAGTTGTACAGTTAACCACATGACTTTAGTTAATATTTCCAGGTCTATTTTTAAATGCCCCTCAAAAATTAATAATTGACTAGAAAATCATGTTATATATATTTGATAAGAGAAATGAGAGGGATTTTTGTTCTCATTAAACCATCTAGGTAAGTTCTCCAAGGTTAGAATACCCAAGGTTGAACTGACATTTAATACTGAAAATGATCAGTAGTCAAAGAGAATGTGTTTAGTTTTTAAATTTCTGTTTTTTTTTAAATTTGAAACTGATTTATAAATATTGCATCTTCTTCAAATTATTTTTTTGATGTAATAGTAAGGTGAGTTTTTATACCTACATGAGGTTTCTTTTTTTTTTATTGAAGTATAATTAATTTACAATGTTGTGTTTCAGGTGTACAGCAAAGTGATTTATTTATATACATTCTTTTCCAGATTCTGTTCCATTATAGGTTATTAAAAGATATTGAATATAGTTCCCTGTGCTATACAGTAGGTCTTTTTGTTGATTACCTATTTTATATATAGTAGTGTGTACCTGTTAATCCCATACTCCTAGTTTATCCCTCCCCCTCCCCTTTCCCCTTTGGTAACTATAAATTTGTTTTCTATGTCTGTGAGTCTATTTCTGTTTTGTAAATAAGTTCATTTGTATCTTTTTTTTTTTTAGATTCCACATATAAGTGATATCAGATGATATTTGTATTTCTCTGTCTGACTTACTTCACTTAACATGATAATCTCTAGTTCCATCCATGTTGCTGCCAAATGGCATTATTTCATTATTTTTTATGGCTGAGTAATATTTCATTGTATATATATATATATACCACATCTTTATCCATTCATCTATTTATGGACATTTATGTTGCTTCCATGTCTTGGCTATTGTAACAGTGCTGCTATGAACATTGGGGTGCATGTATCTTTTCAAATTAGAGTTTTCTCCAGATATATGCCCAGAAGTGGGATTGCAAGACCATATGGTAGCTCTATTTTTAGTTTTTTAAGGAACCTCCATACTGTTCTCCATAGTGGCTGCACCAATTTACATTCTCACCAAGAGTGTAGGAGGGTTCTTTTAATCCACACCCTCTCCAGCATTTATTATTTGTAGACTTTTTTTTTTTTTGCGGTATGAGGGCCTCTCACTGTTGTGGCCTCTCCCGTTGCGGAGCACAGTCTCCAGACGCGCAGGCTCAGTAGCCATGGCTCACGGGCCCAGCCACTCCGCAGCATATGGGATCTTCCTGGACCGGGGCATGAACCCGTGTCCCCTGCATTGGCAGGCGGACTCTCAACCACTGCGCCACCAGGGAAGCCCTATTATTTGTAGACTTTTTGACGATGGCCATTCTGACTAGTGTGAGGTGATACGTCATTGTACTTTTAATTTGCATTTCTCTAATAATTAGCGATATTGAGCATCTTTTCATGTGCCTGTTGGTCGTCTGTATGTCTCCTTTGGAGAAATGTCTACTTAGGTTTTCTGCCCATTTTTTTGTTTGGGTTTTTTTTTAATATTAAGCTGTATGAGCTGTTTGTATATTTTGGAAATTGACCCCTTGTTGGTAGCATCGTTTGCAAATATTTTCTCCCAATCTGTAGGTTGTCTTTTCATCTTGTTTATGGCTTCCTTTGTTGTGCAAAAGCTTTTCAGTTTAATTAGGTCCCATTTGTTCATTTTTGTTTTTATTTCCATTACTCTGGGAGATGGATCCAAAAAATATTGTTGCGATTTATGTTAAAGAGTGTTCTGCCTATGTTTTCCTCTAGGAGTTTTATAGTGTCCAGTCTTATATTTAGGTCTTTAATTCATTTTGAGTTTATTTTTGTAATGGTGTTAGAGAATGTTCTAATTTCATTCTTTTACAAGTAGATGTCCAGTTTTCCAAGCACCAGTTATTGAAGAGACTGCCTTTTCTCCACTGTATATTCTTGCCTCCTTTGTGATAGATTAAATGACCATTGGTGTGTGGGTTTATTTCTGGGCTTTCTATCCTGGTCCATTGATTTCTGTATCCATTTTTGTGCCAGTAACATACTTTTCTGATTACTGTAGCTTTGTAGTATAATCTGAAGTCAGGGAGCACGGTGCCTCCAGCTCTGTTCTTCTTTCTCAAGATTATTTTGGCTATTTTGGGTCTTTTGTGTTTCCATACAAATTTAAATTTTTTTTGTGGGTGGACAGCCCTAATTTCATCTCATTTTATTCTTTGAAATGAAGTGGAATTATTTTGTTTCTATGCTTTTGTAAGACTTGCATATACATTCACAAATTGGAAAAAAGTATTTTATTTTCCAACTATATGGCCTAATTTATAGTTGAAAAATATGGTCAGCTTAACACAGCTTTATTTATAAGTAAGTAATATTCCACATAAATGATTTCTTTTTCCCCCAACAGTTACAAACACACACACACACTCAAATTGTCAATTAGTAGACATGGAATCCACAGGAAAGCAAAATGGATTTACAAGTACCTGATATATATATATATATATATATCCCCTACTATATGCCAAGAACTGTGTTATTTGTTATAACTGAAGTATATTTCTTTAAAAGCTACAGCTTAATTCTTTGGGAAGAAATACTTCTAAAATATATAACATAGTTATATTTCTTCTTAAATAAAAGTTATTGGACATAATTTAACTTTCAGGTTAATCAGGTTCATCAAATTAAATACCAGCAATTACACTACCCTGTACATGATACTGTGTTGCTTTCAGAACCAATTCTTGTACTTCAGCTTCTCTGGCTCAATAATAATGCTGTGGTTTTCGAGTCCCTCTCTTTGTCTCTCTTCCATCCCCCTCCCTTCCTTCCAGTGCCTACTTCAACAATGCCACCTCCACACATACTTCTGATTCATTACTTCTAAACTTTTATGACTTGAGAAATCAGTTTAGTTTGAATTCTATACAAAATAAGAATAAATGGCTCTAAGGTCCTGAGGGTGTGTGGGGTGGTGGTGGTGGCGGGGGTGGGGGGGGAAGTCCTCTGACTGAAGCAATGTTCATTTTTGTGAGAATTTCATTATATGTAATTGGGCTTCATAGAAAAATCTTTTAGTTTCTTCCTGATATTTATCAATATTTCAGATTGTTAGAGTTGCCATATAATGATTCTTTCGATAAGAGATATATTCCTGAATTTTAAAATATCCTGTATAAGTAGATTATATGCTGTGCAATCATATATGTTCCTCTTATTTACAGTACATGAGTAAGTCTATAAATTATCTCACACAAACCTTGGAGATTGGGTTAATATAATTGACCTCAAACGTTAAATCTTTATCAAAAGATATGTGACTAGCTGTGTGTGGGTAAAGCAAGAAGTTGCCTGTGAGGACTAGAGGGTCTGGGAAGATCCAAAAGTCTAATCCAGGTGAATTAAGTACAACCTCATGAAAGTGAGACTAAAACTGGAATTCAGTAAGTGAACCCTAATTTTATTATATCTTGTAGTTGAGAGTAGTAATTCTTAATCTGTTTTTGCTTCGGGATTTCTAAGGGATTTGCCATGCTCTCATGAGTAACAATAGTTTTGCTAGACATTCTATTGGAGAAAAAAAGTACCTTTCCCATATCAGAATACTTTTTGTGGCAAATCACCTGTAGAGGAAGAAAAAATATTTTCCCTTTACCCTTCTAGGTTCTTGGCTGAGACACCCTGTAATAAAAGACAGATTGACAGGAGAAAAACAAACAAGTTTAATACCATGTATACCTCCTATATATATTGGAGAGACCCACAAAAACTGAGTAACTTCTGGAAATGGCCCAAGTCATCACGTTAAACACCATATCCAGCTAAAGACAAAGAAGGTGTTGAGGGTTGTGGGGGCCAGTTATGGAAAGCTATTAGGAAAAGCACAGTAGACAAGGGTATGGTTGTTATGCAGATTTGAGTGGTTGCCTTTTCCATTCAAAAATTCCTACAGATTTAGTCATCTAAATAGTCTGGTACAGAGAGGGAGCCACACTTTCAAGTGGAGATTTCCCTTATAAGCATAAATTTCCCTAACAAGGGTAACTTTTACTGTTTCCAGATATTCTCTTGTGTCTGCAAGCTCTCAAAAGTAATCAGCCCAAAATAATCTTTATGCTAAAAAAACAAATTTTGGGGCGGCATATTCTGCTCCCCTCACACCCAACTCAAACTGGTTTAAATAATGACACCTACGTACCTGAAAATTCCAGTGTAGCTTTAGGTAAGGCTTGATCCTGCAGCTCACTCAAGTCCCAAAGGATCCTATTTCTTTTGGTGTTTCTGCTGTCTTCTTTGATGTAATTTGTCATCATAATGTGGGACTCGAGGGACATTGTTCCAGCTAATGATTAAGAACTCTCCAGACAATAGGGGCTTCTTAGACAATGGGTGAATTTCCAGGATGTCCGGCCCCCTTCCGAGAAGGAGGGAGATAAACAAAATGTAAAAAAGGTATCTGTCAAAGACCAATCAGGAAGCTGGGGACAAGTTCCCTCTCTGGTCCGAGCCTAAGCCGGGACGAATCAGCAGGAAAACACAACCAAATCTATAATTTAAATACGGGGAAGTGGGAACCTATAAAACTGACATATTCGCGCCCAAAAGGGGTTCCTTCTTCGACCTCCTACGTGAGGACCAAGGAACCCCGGTGCACCGGCCTTCAATAAACCTCTTGCGTTTTGCATCGGCTTCCGACTCTTGTTGTTTCCTGGGCGAGTCGAAACTCCTAGGAGACCGCGAAGGTCTAACATTTGGGGGCTCGTCCGGGATTCCACTCGCCCCGGACCACAAGAACATCGGGAGTTGGAGGTACCAGGTAAGCTCGAGCTTGATTGTCTGTTTGTCCCTTGTTCTTTGTGGGCCATTATCGGAGGAAAGCCGTAAGAATCGGCTTATTATGGAATCTGTATCGGACCTCTGGCTAGGCAGACGTGCTAATAGCCGGCGTCCATGAGCCCTAGGGGACGCCCTGGTGGCTCATCTGGAAGGAGAGGCAAACTCTGTCTCCCCTTCACTCGGTTTCGGCAGTTCCCTTGGTGATAACTGCCATCTGAAGAAGTTTCGGTTTTGAAGCGAGCTCGCGGTGGCGCATGCGTATATGTGTTTCGTGGAGTTTTAACTGTTTCTGTATTGTGGTCTATTCTTCTCTGACGGACGACAATGGGACAAACTATGACGACTCCTCTTTCCCTTACCCTAAGCCATTGGACCGAAGTTCGGGCCAGAGCCCATAATTTTTCGGTAGAGGTAAAGAAAGGAAAGTGGCAGACTTTGTGTGCCTCTGAATGGCCAACATTTCAGATAGGATGGCCCCCCGAAGGATCCTTTTTATTAGACAAGATTAAGCTGCTGAAGTCTAAGATATTTAATATAGATCCCCACGGACATCCAGACCAAGTACCATATGTCTTGGTCTGGGAAGATTTAATTCTCTCCCCACCTCCGTGGGTCCGGCCCTTTGTTTCCTCAACAGGTACGTCCGCGCATACATCAGCAGCGTCGGAGATATTAGCCTTAAAGAAAAACCCCAACACGGAGAAGCTACCCGATGCCCCGGATCCACCGAAGGCGATTTATCCTGACCCGCAGTCCGATTTGCTTCTTTTGGATTCCCCACCCCCTTATCCTCCGGCCCCGAATCCCCTACCACCTAGAGGACCCCCAGCTCCACTGCCCTCGGCACCAAGGGAACCATCCATGATGGAAGAAGAAAGGGGTCCCTCAGCGGGCACTAGGAGCCAGAGGGCTATCTCCCCAGACTCCACTGCCCTACCTCTTAGAGAATATGGCCCCCCCGACGGCCAAGGGAATAGACCTCTCCAATATTGGCCCTTTTCCTCTGCAGATCTTTATAATTGGAAAATGCATAACCCAACTTTTTCCGAAAATCCACAGGCCCTTACCGCTTTAATAGAATCTCTTGTTTTCTCCCACCAGCCCACATGGGATGATTGTCAGCAGCTGCTCCAGACTCTCCTAACGACTGAGGAGAGGCAACGGGTTCTTTTAGAAGCCAGAAAAAATGTATTAGGCGCCAATGGGCAACCTACCCAGCTGCCTAACGAGATTGATGCTGGTTTCCCACTCGTCAGGCCAAACTGGGATTTCAATGCCCCGGAAGGTAGGGAGCGCCTGAAAATGTATCGCCAGGCTCTGGTGGCGGGTCTCCATGGAGCGGCCAGACGGCCCACTAATTTGGCTAAGGTAAGGGAAGTAACTCAGGGGCCCCAGGAATCGCCAACTGTGTTCCTGGAACGTTTAATGGAAGCCTTTAGACGCTTTACCCCTTATGATCCAACTTCGGAGGGACATAGGGCTACTATAGCAATGGCTTTCATAGATCAAGCGGCCCCTGATATTAAGAAGAAATTACAGAGGCTAGATGGCTTGCAGGGATTTTCGCTTCAGGAGTTAGTAAAAGAGGCAGATAAAGTATATAACAAAAGAAAAACAGAGGAAGAGAAGGAAGAAAGAAAGCAGAAAGAGCAGGAAGCCCGTGAAATAAGACGGGATAAGAGACAGGAAAGGAATTTAAGTAAGATACTGGCCACTGTGGTTGGAGGAAGAAATATAGGGGATAGAAATGGGCAGGAAGGGCGAACGGCAGACAGAAGGCGGCCATTAGACAAGGACCAATGTGCCTACTGTAAAGAAAAAGGACATTGGGCGAGAGAATGCCCTAAGAAAAAGAATGGAGGAAGGCCAACCAGAAACAAAATCTTAACATTGGAAAAAGAAGACTAGGAAAGTCAGGGCTCGAACCCTCTCCCCGAGCCCTGGGTAACTCTTAAAGTGGAGGGGGAACCTGTTCAATTTTTGGTAGATACCGGAGCCCAGCACTCCGTCCTTCTCCACTCAAAAGGTCCTATCTCAGTTAAAAGGTCATGGGTACAAGGAGCCACTGGGAATAAACAATATTCATGGACCACACGAAGGACAGTAGATCTTGGGATTGGACGAGTAACCCATTCATTTTTGATTATTCTGGAATACCCCTATCCTTTGCTGGGAAAAGATTTACTCTCCAAAGTAGGGGCTCAAATCCACTTTCAGCCAGAAGGTCCCACCATAACTGATAATAAGGGAAGGTTACTTCAAATATTGACTATGAAATTAAAAGATAAATATAAATTATACGAACAGCCTTCATCCTCACGAGTTAATGTTACAGATTGGGTAACTCGGTTCCCTCAAGTCTGGGCAGAAACTGCCGGAATGGGGATGGCCAAAAATCGGCCCCCGGTGCTAGTGGAACTCAAGGCAACTGCCACTGCAATAACGGTCCGTCAATACCCCATGAGTAGAGAAGCCAAAGACGGTATCCGTCCCCATATACAGAGGCTACTAGACTTGGGCATCTTAATAAGATGTCAATCAGCATGGAACACCCCTCTCCTGCCGGTAAAGAAACCAGGAACAAATGATTATCGGCCGGTGCAGGATCTACGAGAGGTAAACAAACGGGTGGCAGACCTCCACCCCACAGTGCCAAACCCTTACAACCTCCTGAGCACTCTTCCACCTCAACATACGTGGTATACTGTTTTGGACCTTAAAGATGCTTTTTTCTGTTTAAGACTCTCTCCCCTGAGCCAACCCTACTTTGCCTTCGAATGGAAAGATCCAACATCGGGAATGTCTGGTCAGCTGACATGGACACGGCTACCTCAGGGATTTAAGAACTCCCCGACCATCTTTGATGAAGCCCTCCATCAGGATTTGGCATTATATAGAGAATCAAATCCCCAGGTAACATTACTCCAATACGTTGATGATATTTTATTAGCTGCTGAGACCCAAGAAGATTGTATCAAGGGTACTGGAAAACTGTTAACGGAACTTGGAACCCTGGGATATAGAGCCTCAGCCAAGAAAGCACAAATATGCCAACAACAGGTCAGTTACCTGGGGTATCTATTAAAAGGGGGGCAAAGATGTCTCATGGAGAGCAGAAAGGATACGGTGGCCCAAATTCCGGCTCCCAAAAACGCCAGGCAGGTTAGAAAATTTTGGGGGTCGGCCGGATTCCGTAGACTATGGATTCCAGGGTTTGCTGAGCTGGCAGCCCCATTGTACCCCCTAACCAAAAACAGCACTCCTTTCGTTTGGGGCGATAAGGAGCAACGGGCTTTTGACCAAATCAAACGAGCTTTACTTTCAGCTCCAGCCCTAGGACTGCCAGATGTAACCAAACCTTTTCATTTATATGTGGCCAAAAATAAGGGCATTGCAAAAGGAGTATTGACTCAGAAATTGGGGCCCTGGAATCGCCCAGTTGCTTATTTGTCAAAAAAATTGGACCCTGTGGCATCAGGATGGCCCACCTGTTTAAAGATAATCGCTGCAGTGGCCGTTCTAGTCAAAGATGCTGACAAACTAACTTTAGGACAAAATCTAACGATAACAGCTCCTCATGCCCTGGAAAATGTAGTCCGTCAACCACCGGATAGGTGGCTAACTAATGCCAGGATGACCCATTACCAAACCCTGTTGCTAAACTCAGATCGCATCAAGTTTGCTCCAGCCACAGGACTCAATCCAGCCACCTTGCTACCTGATCCTGACTTGGAAGGCTCCACCATCATACATGATTGTCAGGAAGTACTAGCCGCAGCACACGGCAGTAGGCCAGATCTGATGGACCTGCCCCTCCCTGATGCTGATTTCACCTGGTTCACCGATGGGAGCAGTTTCCTGGAGGAAGGTAAACGTCGAACTGGGGCAGCCGTGGTAGGCGGAAAACAAGTCATATGGGCAGCGGCGCTACCACAAGGGACCTCAGCCCAACGAGCTGAATTAATTGCCCTGACGAGGGCATTAGAGATGGCAGAGAATAAAAAAGTAAACATCTACACAGACAGTAGATATGCGTTTGCTACCGCTCATATCCACGGTGCCATTTACCAACAGAGAGGGCTACTAACTTCAGGTGGCAAAGAAATTAAAAACAAAGACGAAATCGTGGCTTTGTTGACTGCACTCATGCTTCCTACTAAAGTCAGTATCATCCACTGCCCTGGACATCAAAAAAGAAATACCCCAATAATTAGGGGAAATAATATGGCTGACCAAGTGGCCCGAGAAATAACATCGGGAAAAGTCATTTTAGGACTGTCAGATAAAGTTCCTGAAAAACGAGGCCGCGATGAAGAAATCATCCCGGCCACAACAAAAGGAACTTTGTCCCCTCAACAAGCAGAATCCATGTTACAACAGATGCACAGATGGACAAATTTGGGGACTAAAGATGGTAGCCTTGTTACAAAAAGCCGGGTACGAAACCCCTGGAATGACAAAATTAGCTGAACAAATTGTGCAGGAATGCGTCCCATGTCAACAGGTAAATGCTCACAAAGGGAAACTTGAAACTGGAAAGAGACTCAGGGGGGACCGCCCAGGAACTTACTGGGAGGTGGACTTTACCAAAGTGCGTCCTGGAGGGTACGGTAATAAATACCTTTTAGTTTTTGTAGACACTTTTTCAGGATGGATAGAGGCTTTCCCAACAAAGAAAGAAACAGCTGCTGTAGTAGCCAAGAAGATTTTAGAAGAAATTTTTCCTCGATTTGGAGCACCAAAGGTAATAGGATCTGATAATGGTCCAGCCTTCGTCGCCCAGGTAAGTCAGGATGTGGCCAGATATTTGGGGACTGATTGGAAATTACATTGTGCCTATAGACCCCAAAGTTCAGGTCAGGTAGAAAAAATGAATAGGACTCTAAAAGAGACCCTAACTAAATTGTCCTTGGAGACTGGCGGTACCGATTGGACGGTGCTCCTTCCTTTGGCCGTATTCCGGGTTAGAAATACGCCTTCCCGATACCATCTTACTCCTTTTGAAATATTATATGGTGCCCCGCCTCCCCTCCTCACTTTAGAAAAAGAAATAAAACCTGATTGTCAAAATAACACTGACTTATATGCTAGGCTACTGGGACTCCAATTGGTCCAGAAAAAAATATGGTCCCAACTCGCCGAGGCCTACCAACCGGGAACACCGGGAGAAACTCATCCTTTCCAAGTCGGAGACTCCGTATACGTCCGTCGGCATCGAACCCAGACGTTGGAACCTCGATGGAAAGGACCATACACCGTCCTCCTCACCACCCCAACGGCCATAAAAATGGACGGCATCGCTGCCTAGATCCATGCTTCACATGTGAAGGCTGCACCAGCGACGGCATCATCAGGATGGCGGGCCCAAAGGACCGACAACCTGCTCAAACTCAAGCTTCTACGAACCTAAGACTTATAATTTTGGTTTTACTACCCTTACTGACTGTAAGTGATTTTAGCCCTCACCTCCCCCAACGTTTAACTTGGCAGGTAATTTCTCAGACTGGAGATGTAACCTGGTCCATTAGTCATACTGCACCCCCCTGGACCTGGTGGCCAGATCTTTTTCCTGATGTTTGTAAATTGGCTATAAGAGCACCTTATTGGGATACAGAAGATTCTCATGATATGAACACTGCCCCTTCCAAAGTTTCGGCAACTGATTGGTTTGGGCCGGGTTACAAAAATGCAGGCAAAAGAATGATGCTTAGTATCCTCACTTTCTACGTATGCCCCGGGTTCCACCGCCCTCGATCTCTGAATTATAAATGTGGTGGAACTGAAAACTTTTATTACAAAAGCTGGGGATGTAAAACTACCGGGGATACTAATTGGAAACCCACCTCAACTTGGGATTTTATTACTGTAACGGCTAATTATTCTCATAATGAGGATACCGGACACCGGAGTAAATGTTCAGGATGGTGTCATCCCCTTAAAATTTCCTTTAGTAATCCCGGAAAAAGAGATAAAAAATGGATAAATGGTCATTCTTGGGGTGTTAGATTTTACATGAGGGGATATGATTTAGGAATATTAATGACCCTTAAGCTAAAGATTGAGACTCCTGCTCCTATATCAATAGGCCCAAATCCCGTACTTGGCCCCCCTTTGCTTCCCCCGGCCCCTTCAACTACGTCAACAAAAAATGAGACTAATGAAACCTCTGGATCCAAAGAACCCACAGTTAAGCCTGGGACTCCTCAGGATAGGATGCTTTCTTTGGTGCAGGCAGCCTTTACGGTTCTCAATGCTACAAACCCAGAGGCTACAAAATCATGTTGGCTTTGCTATGCTGCCCCTCCCCCTTATTATGATGCTATAGGATATAGCTCCAACTATACTAATTCTACCTCCTCAGACCAATGTCGATGGAAGCAAGAAGGGAACAGTAAATTAACCCTGTCCTCGGTTTTTGGAAATGGTACTTGTATAGGAACACCTCCCCAGTCCCATAGACACCTTTGTCATGATTTTAGCCTCCCTTCAGGCTCAGGATATCTTGTACCTCCTCAAGATGGATGGTGGACATGTAACACGGGGCTCACCCCTTGTGTCTCTTTAGAGGTTCTTAATACTTCAGCTGACTTTTGTGTGTTAGTGCAATTAGTCCCTAGACTTATCTACCATTCAGACTCATCCTTTTTAGATGAATATGTAGGAAAAACAAAAAACAAAAGAGAACCTGTAACCCTCACATTGGCTGTCCTTCTAGGACTAGGAATATCTGCCGGGATAGGAACAGGAACCACAGCCCTCATACAACAACCCCAGTATTATGCAAATTTAAGACAGGCTGTAGACATCGACCTTCGAGCATTAAAAAGTTCCATAACTCAACTAAAGGAATCACTCACCTCACTTTCAGAAATGGTGTTGCAGAATAGGAGAGGCCTAGATTTGCTGTTTCTTAAGGAAGGGGGATTATGCGCCGCTCTAAAAGAAGAATGTTGCTTTTATATTGATCATTCAGGAACCATTACCAAAACCATGGATAAACTAAGGGAACGCTTAGATAAAAGGCAAAGGGAGAGAAAAAACAAAAAAGGATGGTTTCGATCATGGTTTTATAAGTCCCCCTGGTTTACCACCTTAATCTCTACTCTGCTGGGACCTCTTATTGTTTTATTGTTGATTTTAACTTTTGGACCATGTGTTCTAAATCGCTTGATAGCATTTATTAAAAAACGTATCAGTACTGTACAAGTTCTAATGTTAAGACAACAGTACCAAAGTTTACGAACAGAAGGTTGAGATTCCATGATTGGAATCAATAGTCACAAGAAAAAGGAGGAAATGTGGGACTCGAGGGACATTGTTCCAGCTAATGATTAAGAACTCTCCAGACAATAGGGGCTTCTTAGACAATGGGTGAATTTCCAGGATGTCCGGCCCCCTTCCGAGAAGGAGGGAGATAAACAAAATGTAAAAAAGGTATCTGTCAAAGACCAATCAGGAAGCTGGGGACAAGTTCCCTCTCTGGTCCGAGCCTAAGCTGGGACCAATCAGCAGGAAAACACAACCAAATCTATAATTTACATACGGGGAAGTGGGAACCTATAAAACTGACATATTCGCGCCCAAAAGGGGTTCCTTCTTCGACCTCCTGCGTGAGGACCAAGGAACCCCGGTGCACCGGCCTTCAATAAACCTCTTGCGTTTTGCATCGGCTTCCGATTCTTGTTGTTTCCTGGGCGAGTCGAAACTCCTAGGAGACCGCGAAGGTCTAACAATAAGACTTGCTTCCCTTATAGTCCCAGGATGGCTGCCAGTAACACCCAGACGTACATGCCTCCTTTTTCATTTGCAGCAGAAAAAACGGCGAGCATCTTTGCCCCAACATTCCCAGCAAAACCCCTGAGATTCACTCTAATTACATTGACTTCACTCACATTCCCACTCTTGAATCAAACTCTGTGGCTAGGGGGAAGGAAAGAGCTTATTGACGTCACATGTAACTTTCATTTCTAAATGTATGAAATTCAAATACCTGTATAGGCCAGGAAGGGAATATAAATGAAGGCAATGGGCCTGATGAGGACTCTAGTATATAGGAGAGTCCAAGTCTCTTATAAAGGGCTCAGGCCCTACTCAGATCCATGCCATGGTTGCCATGATCAGAGAAATTAGTGTTGGTAGGTATTTTGATTTTTCAAGAGAAGTTGTAAATCCAGATTTTTATGTGAAGTTCCATGATTTGTTAACATTGATATCTAATTCCAAACTTTTTCATATACAGGCATAACTCATTTTATTGCACTTTATTGCACTTTACAGTTACTGCATTTTTTACAAATTGAAGATGTGTGACAACATTGCAAGGAGGAAGTCTATCAGTGCTATTTTTCCAACAGCATTTGCTCGCTTCATGTCTATGTATCACATTTCGGTGATTCTCAAAATATTTAGAACTTCTTCATCATTATTATATTTGTTATGATGATTTGTGTCAGTGATCTTTGATGTAACTATTATAAATGGGCATTTTTAGCAGTCAAGTATTTTTAAATTAAGGTATATATATTGCTATTGCACACTTAATAGACTTCAGTATAGGGTAAACATTACTCTTATATGCACTGGGAAACCAAAAAAATCATGTGACTCACTTTATTGGGATATTTGCTTTATTGCAGTGAACCCAACCCCCAGTATCTCTGAAGTATGCCTGTACTATACTATAGGCCTATGAAAAGCATATGTGACTGAATCAAGATTATCAGGATGAAACTTATGCCCTCAAAAACAAAATGCAATGATCTGCTGATGCAAGGATTCTTGTCCATTGGAGGACTGTCTTTGTAATTGTCCATTAATCAATTGGCATTTTGGTTTTCTATTTTAGTCTCTGTGAGCTTGTTCATTGGGAATCCTTCCCTGAGGGATAGATCCTATCTTAGTATACCAACTAAATCAAATTTCTAAGCCTACAAGCGTGAGAATTAATACCCGAGAAATAATGAAATCAATAAAGTCATTGCTCTCTTTCTGGGATCATGAAAGCGGCCAAGTAGCTCTCCCAGAATCGCCAACATGTACTTGCACATTTCTACGTTTGTAATGCCTTTCCTTAAAAACAAACAAACAAACAGAAAGCCGCCCCAAAAACCTGTACTATGAAAGATTCCCAACAAGTCTCCTTTTAACAATGTACTGTTTTTGATGTAGTATGTATATGGGAGGAAATACAATTTTCCCTCTACTCTTCTATGTTCTTGGCTGAAACCTCCCCACCCCCACCCCCAGCAACAAAAAGACAGATGAACAGAAGAAAAATAAATTAATTTACATAGCACATAAGTATGTATGGGAGCCCCACAAAGATATAACTCAAAAATCTGCCAGGCAATAGAGTCTTATATATCATCCTGAGCTAAGGAAAGGGATAGGGGTCTGGGACTTCAAAGCAGGGAAGGCAATTCACAGGAAAGTGAGAAAAGAAAATGTTTGGTAAACAAAGCTTGCCCTGCCAGGCAGATCTCTCAGGTGAAAAAGTGAGCTTCCTGCTACAGGAATTTCTAATGTAAATGTACCTTACAAAAGAATCATTTCCACTGTTTACAGAGCTTCTCCTGTGTCTTCAGCTTTTCAAAATAGCTCAGAATAATCCTTGTGCCAAAGGGGCATAGTTTGGATGGCATGTTCTGTCCCCCTTCGTATGATTTGATTCACAAAAATTTATTTAACTTCAACTTCTGAAAAAGATACCAATTACATAAAGCAAAGTATTCTTCTATGTTTAATTCATTTTTCCTAAGTAAAACCTGGAAATGTGTTATGTGGAAATATTTTGGTTGCGAGTGTCAGAAACCCAATATGAACCCAAATAAGCAGAAAAGGAGAATGTAATGGCTTATGTACTTGTGAAGTCGAAGGGGGGTTTCAATGAGCTCCAGGCACAGCTACATCTAGGAGTTCCAACTCTCTCTCTCTCCATCCATCACTTCTGCTTGTCTTCATTCTCATACAGCTCCCCTCCACAGAGGCACAGGCATGGCAGGATGACCCCAAACTTGCATGCAGTGATTTCAGCCAAAGCACCTTGGCTAGTCTGACCTGAATCTTGTGATCATCCTTGGACCAATCACTGGGGCAAGAGACATGGGGTATTCTGATTAACCAAATCTGGGTCATGAGAACACTTCTGGGTCATAAGACCACCCCAGTGGCCAGGGCAGGAGTAAAACCACATGAACTGTGTTTCCCCAGAGGAAAGGAGAGCTCTACTCCCAAGTGAAGGAGAAAAAAGTGCTGAACAGACAAAAGCAACACAGCCTTTATCTACTTCTGATAGAAACGCTCTTCAGCTGATGAATAGGACATTCAAATATTTTCTATATTAAACCCAAATTAAAATACAATGAAAGAGAATCTTCTATGGTAATGTGAAATTCCTTGTAAAGTACAGTGCTACTTTATTATATAAAATACATAGATGGAAGAGACCCAGCGATGATTCAGGCTATCCATCAAGTGATGTATTTTAAAGCCCTTCCTCTGCATTTCTGCTTCTCAGTCTAGTCTAGCTTGAGTCTCAAATTATGCCACTTATGCCACATTTCTTAATCATTCAGTCAGGAAATTGTTGGTTGATTGAACAGCATTCTAAGCTCATGTGAGTCCACAGTAAAGTGAGCTATTGAGAAACTATAAAAGGACTGGGATAGGAAATACAGGTGGTATATGTGAAGGCGTATGTAAATCTGAAAAATATATATTTTTAACATCTTTATTGGAGTATAATTGCTTTACAGTGTTGTGTTGGTTGCTGCTGTATAACAAAGTGAATCAGCTCTACGTATACATATATCCCCATATCTCCTCCCTCTTGAGTCTCCCTCCCACCCTTCCTATCCCACCCCTCTAGGTGGTCACAAAGCACCGAGCTGATCTCCCCGTGCTATGCAGCTGCTTCCCACTAACTATCTATTTTACATTTGGTAGTGTATCTAAAGTTACAAACTGCTATGTGGCTATGTCAGACCTTCAGTAAGTGGGCTCTGAAAGTCACTCAATAAGTTAATGTTTCTGAACTGTCAGGGGACAGAAGAGGGTAGCGCAGGGCATAGCTTCAATATCCAGGTTTTTTCAGGTGTCACTGATCAGTTTGAAATTCGGGGACAGCAGTTTAGCGTCACTAATGTGGTGAAGGGGAGCAGAATATGCCACCCCAAAATATATCTTTTTGGCCTGAGAATTATTTTGGGCTAATTATTTTTGAGAGGCTGCAGACACAGGAGAATCTCTGAAAACAGAGTAGAAGTTGCCCTTGCCTGAGGCAAATTTATATTTATAAGGGAGATCTCCATTTGTAAGGGTGTCTTCCTCTCTCTACCAGGAAGAGAAGGATGACTGTAAATTTCTGGAAACTCATATTGGAACAGGAGGGAAGGGGGAAAGGCACAACCTTTAAAAGGAAGACATAGCCATAGTACACGATGAAAACGAGTGAGAACCAACTACGTCCAAGATGGTGGAAGATTCGACTTCCAGTAGACCTTGAACCTCATTATATGCTCATTGTAATACATTAGCATAAGTTAAGTGACACACCCACCAGCGCCATGACAGTTTTGCCTCCAACCATGAAAGGTCAAAAAGAGGGTGGTGGCCCAATTCCTGGAAATTCCCACTCCTTCCCCAAAATAGTTGGAATAATCTTCCCACTCATTAGCCTATGAAATTATCCAGCCCATACAAACTAACCATGCCATATTTCGAGGCCTCTTGCCTCTTGCCTTCCAAGATGGCCCACACTCTATCTGTGGAGTGTGTTTGTCTCTATAAATCCACTTCTTACCTATCACTTCGTTTCCAAATTCCTTCGCGATGAAGAAAGAACCTTAAATTCACCAGCAACAATATCAATGGACAAGGCAATGACTTAAATCTGTATAACAACCTTACCCTTGTTTACTGTGCTTCTCCTGGTTACCTCCCATAACTGGCATCTCCCTCCCCCAACTTCTTTTATTTTTAGATGGAAATAGTATTTAAGGCGATGGCTTGGCCCAGCTCATCTCAGGGAGTTAGTTTTCCTGAGTATCTCCCGTGTATACAGGAGGTATACATGTTATTAGACTTCCGTTTGTTTTTCTCTTGTAATCTGTTTTTGATTACCAGGGAGTCTCAATCAAGAACCAAAAGGGTAAATGGAAAATTATTTTTCCTCCCCTACAGAATCACTAATGTGGTAAAATGAGGTCTATTTTTGGTATTCCTCTTCCCCCAAAAAGCTCAGTACTCAGATGCTCAGTGTCTAAAATTCTAATTTTAGAATTTTTGCATTTGATTTAAGCATCTTCCTTTCTCCACAGTGCTCTTTTTTTTTAATGTTTATTTATTTATTTTATTTATTTATTTGGTTGTGCTGGGTCTTAGTTGTGGCTTGCTGGCTCCTTAGTTGCAGCTCACGGGCTCCTTAGTTGTGGCTCATTGGCTCCTTAGTTGTGGCATGCATGTGGGATCTAGTTCCCTGACTAAGGATTGAACCCCAGCCCCCTGCATTGGGAGTGCGGAGTCTTAACCACAGCACCACCAGGGAAGTCCCCCCACAGTGCTCTTTTACAGTAATTACCATTCCTGCTCCCAGAGGTAACGTATTATATGGTCACACCACTCAAGATGGCTGTTCTCTTGCTCTCTGTACATCCCCTGCTCGACCAGCGCCTGCTTCACCTACACCCTACTCACATGACCGACCTTCCTACATACGTGTCCCCAGACCCAGCTAGTGATTGTCCTAATCCTAGGTCAGAACATTTCCACCTGGTTTCCCAGCAACCTCCACCCCAGGAGTGAAGACTGCAAGACTGCTGCTGTGTCCTGCCTGCCTTCCACTGCGCACGGTGTTGCTTCAGCCGTGTAAGATCCCCCATCCATTAAACCACTGATGTCTCTATTGCTGACGCTGGGCTCTTTCTTTGGTCTTGATGTCGGACAAGTACAGGGCTTGCAGGCCTGTGGGGTGGAGCCCAATACATATTAAGACATTCCATGTATGAGTGGTATTTATTTGATCCCTTTCTCCTCTTACAAGAGGGACATTTACTTATATATTCCGAGATGTCTGGGAATCTGGAACTGGGGGTGGCACAAAAAAGCTGCTGAAGACAAATTTTACAACTGGTTGGTTTTGCCAGAGTCTGGCCCTACTGCCAATCAATTTCTCAGCTCCTCAAAGTGGAGGTCTCCCAAGCTCTAGTGCAGACTCCCCTATAATGCTCTTAAGGTGTTTGTTAGGGCCACTAGACCTTTAGGCTTTGCCCTAGTGGAGTGAGAGTCTAGGCTGTAATTTTGGAAGGGATGTGGAGGTCATGACAGCCACAGTGACCTGGAAGTTAGGTGGGGGAGCCAGTTATGAGAGGTGATCAGGAAAAGCACAGTAAACAAGGGTAAGTCTTGTTATGCAGATTTCAGTCAGTGCCTTCTCCATTGACAGAATTCTCTTGTGATTTAGAGCCAACTTTCTCTTCCTGGTAGAGAGAGGGAAACACCCTTACAAATGGAGGTTTCCCTCATAAATGTAATTTGCCCTCAGGAAAGGGCAAGTTCTATTCTATTTTCAGAGAATCTTCTATTTGCAGCCTCTCAAAAATAATCAGCTCAAAATAATCCTCACACCAAAGAGGCATATTTTGGGATGGCATATTCTGCTCCCCTTCAGAGGAGTATGCTTGAACAAAGGCACAGATACTAGAGTGATGCTCAAGGCTCTTTTGGGGAGAAGATCAGAGCACATCCCTTAGGGCAGAAGTTGGACACAACATGCAGAGCAGGAATGCTTAAGCTGCGTTATATGGAAAGAGAATTTGGTCAATTACATTCTCTTAATGTCTAATTATCCCTTCTTGTTCTTACTTAACAAATTCCTCCTCCTCTTTTTAGTATATGATTCAAACATCTGTAAACTGTTATCACACCCCTGCTTAGTGATCACTTAGCAAAGCCACATTTTAAATTCCTTTCATCTTTTCTTGTAAATCAATCCCTTTCTTCATTGAATCTTTTTGTTCTCTCATTGCTGGATGCCTTTCTTCTTTTTTTTCCCTTTCTACCTCATTCTGGTATTAAAATACTCCAGTTAAATGCAGTGCTTATCTCGCAGACTGTAGCCTCACAGTTCAGGTCTGGGGCAGATTACCTCTTTTAGCTAAATTCTCCGTTCACTTTTCCTTTCAGCTTTTCTGTATCTACAGAGCTGTTATAGGGATGGTTCCACCTTCTTCAATAATTGCTATAATATAGCCCTGGTTTTCAGACTTTATTGTGCATCAAAATCACCTGTGGGTGTTTCTTAATAATGTAATATGTCGGGTCCCAGTCTCCAGATTAAGTAGTGATTCATTAGTTACCATCCCCCTTTTTAAACAAGCACCCATAGGTGATTCGGATGCAGGTAATTCAGGGGCTACACCCTGAGAACAATATTGTACAGGCATTTGGGGAACCAGAAACCATTCTTCATTGATCATCTAGGCCAGTGTTTCATGAAATCACAAAATGATTTCAGGTGGTGCATAGAGTATATAGACATTAAATAATACTGAGTCATAGAGTGGGGAAGTTTTCCCTTTTAAATTCTTTTTCAGTTCTCATTTTGGTGAAAGTTAGTCTTAAACATTTCTGATGTGTTCTAAACAAACTTTTTAACAAAGAAAAAGCAGGTCTCAAAGCCACAGACTCAGGAGCCTCTGCCAGGCAACAATATTTATCTAGATTTTAAGAACACTGTTTTGTTTTCATTATATTTACTTTTACTCTCACCTTCTATTTATGATAAATGATACTGGTTTCCATTTTATGTAATGATATAAACTCAGCTTTTCAAATCGATTAGTAAAAACAATTGTTAAAAATCTAAGTACATGGGCTTCCCTGGTGGCGCAGTGGTTGAGAGTCCGTCTGCCGATGCAGGGGACACGGGTTCGTGTCCCGGTCTGGGAAGATCCCACATGCCACGGAGCGGATGGGCCCGTGAGCCATGGCCGCTGAGCCTGCGCGTCTGGAGCCTGTGCTCTGCAACAGGAGAGGCCACAACAGTGAGAGCCCTGCGTACCACAAAAAAAAAAAAAAACAAAAAACAAAACTAAGTACAATTGAGTAAATTTTAAAGATCTTATTGGCTTTATTCAATAGTTCATGAATTGGACAGCATCCCTTCTAGCAGATAGAAAGGAGCTCTGAGGAGCTGTACAAAATGACAGAATTTTATAGGTAGAAGGGAGAGGGAATAAGAAAGTTAATTGGGCAAAAAGTGGATTGTTTATGGCAAGGTCACTTTCCTTTAGGGGATGGCAGGTGTCTATCAGGCAGATGACCTCGCTAGCGCTAACGAGGTGATTCCTGATTGACTGGTTTTCGATTCCATTTCTGGGAGAGGCCAAAACCATAATTAATTCTTGGCGACATGGGGCTTGGCATAAGTGACTCCATTTTGGGCCTGTTGTCTTGTTTTTAACACAATTTAAGTTAGTTCAAAGAAAAAGTTGTTAAGAAAATAATAGTAAATGTGGTATGTGTATAAAGCATAAATTGTGAAGGAATGTTTTTGGTGGTATACTGAAGTAATGAAATTTGTAAAGGTGATTCACAGAAGTCTCAAGCGTGAGAACTACCTCCTAAGCTGTGTCTATGTAACATCATTCGTTTGGCGATTTTTTTTTTTTTTTAACTGAGTCATCTATTGTAGTCATCAATATTTTCAAATGAAATGCCACCCCAAAATATGTCTCTTTGGCCTAAGAATCATCTTGAGAAACTACAGACATAGGAGAAGCTCTGAAAACAAAGTTGCCCTTTTGTAAGGGAAAGCTACATTTATAAATGAAATTTACATTAGAAAGGGGGCTGGTAGCAGGAAGAGAGATTTTATCAGAGATCATTTTTTTACCTGAGAAATTTATCTACCTGGCAGTGCAACTTTTGTTTACCACACATTTTCTCTTCTCATCGTCCTATGACTTGCCTCCCCTGCTTTAAAGCCCCAGACCCCTATTCCTTTCCTTGCCTCGGGATGGTATATAAGCCTCTATTGTCTGGCTTCCTTTTGAGCCTCATATCTTTGTGGGGCTCCGGTACTACACAGTATGTACATAATTAAAATTGTTTTTCTCCTGTTAATCTGTCTTTTTTTTTTTTTTTTGCGGTACGCGGGCCTCTCACTGTTGTGGCCTCTCCCGTTGCGGAGCACAGGCTCCAGACGCGCAGGCTCTGCGGCCATAGCTCACAGGCCCAGCCGCTCCGCGGCATGTGGGATCCTCCCGGGCCGGGGCACGAACCCGCGTCCCCTGCATCGCAGGCGGACTCTCAACCACTGCGCCACCAGGGAAGCCCTAATCTGTCTTTTATTACAGGGGGTCTCAGCCAAGAACCTAGAAGGGTAGAGCGAAAAATATTTATACTCCCCTACACAAGTAAGAAATCAAATGCCAAATTGTTTGCTCTTGATAATATTTATGATTTGCCAAAAATCAGACATGTTGTTTGACCTGTACCATTAATTTTTACTAAACCCAATCTTTTCATGGCATGTGAGTCCACGGTTCTGATATTTGAGTTTCTACTTTTTCTGCATGAGGATTTGTTCCTTTCTTTCCTTTGGCTATAGTTGAGTTACTTTTATTTACATATAACAGAGTGCTAGATATTATAGTATGAAGAAAAAAAATTAAGACATCCTCTAGAAGCTTAAAAGCCAGTTGGAGAGTCAAAAGACAAGCACGTAACAAAAGCTAGCATTTATTGAGCACTGAGTATACCAAGCTTAAAAGCTTTTCATTCTTTGTCTCATTTCGTCCTTACTACAACCTTCTGAGGTAGGTACTAATGACTTATATCTGTGGAGCACTTACTAAGTGCTTTACATGTGTTCTATAATACATATAATTTTCAAAATGATCCTGTGAGATCCTGACAATCAATTGGGCGCATTTTATTGAAGGGGAAACTGAGCCACAGAGAAGTTATGCAATTTGCTCAAGGTCACACTGCCAGTAAGTGGTGGAGTAGAGGACTGGGAACCAGGCAGTTTGACTCCAAAGCCTGGACTTTTGCTGCCTTGCTATTATCCCAGTTTTACACATGAGGAAACCGAGGCTTAGAAAGAAAAAAGTAACCTGCCCAAGACTACGTGGCTAAGATGTGATGGAACTGGATTTAGTTTGACTCTAGAGCCCACACTCTTAGCCCTTAAGCTACACTGTCTCATAAAACGATGGACTGCCTATTTAAAAGAACAATGTAAATGTCACATGGCAGGGTGTGGTGATGACAAGTTTAGCAGAAGAATTTGCAGGTCTTTTCTTCCTTTTCAGGAAGAAAGTTTTGTTATTTGCATTGTTCCCAATTTCCTTGTTGGAATTGCTTTTATACTTTAACGTTTTTTTTTCGGTAATAAGGGCAACTAGTTCAACACCCAGACCCTCCAGTGCTCTGGGCTACTTGTCTTGCTGCCCTGATGATATGGATGTGCTCGATTTTTTTGTGTTCCATTTGCTGTTTTATTGACACAGTTATTGATAAAAGAAAACTCCTTGCCAAGATGCATTCTTTGGCCTTAAATTGGCTTGATGGGTAGACATTACCTTTGGACAATTAACCCTCTTGGTAGCAAAAGCCTTTCCAGACCAGCCGTGTTCACAGTATGTTGCTGCTAACATCTCCACTTTTCTCTAGCTTTTAAGAGTAGCAGCTTTTTGGTTTTATTTTTGCCTGAGAGGTTCCACATTCAGTTGATATTGGCACTTTCTTCAGTTCATCAATTATGCCACTCTTCTCCAAACAAACAGATAAATATACAAGCCCATCTCAAACACCTCCTAGAAAGAAGTTAGGCTCTGAGAGATGAAGGGCACTTTGACCTGCAGAAATGCTGGGTGTGGTGGTTGTGGTGGTGCGTGTGGATATATATATGACAGAGGAAAGTGAAAATAAGAAGTGAAAAAAACTCTTTCCCTCAAGAGCAGGCAGTGGCGCAGCTTGTGCAGTCATGGCCAAGATTAAAGCTTGAGATCTTCCTGGAAAAAAGATGGAGCTGCTGAAACAGCTGGATGACTTGAAGGTGGAGCTATCGTAGCTGGAAATCACCAAAGTGACAAGCAGTGTGGTATCCAAGCTCTCCAAGATCCTAGATGTTTATAAATCCATTGCCCGAGTTCTCACTGTTGTTAATAAGACTCAGAAAGAGAACCTCAGGAAATTCTACAAGGGCAAGAAGTACAAGCCTCTGGATCTGCAGCCCAAGAAAACACATGCTGCAGGTTCAACAAGCATGAGAAGTTGAATACCAAGAAGCAGCAGCAGAAGAAACCGCTGTATCCACTGCCAGAGTTCGTAGTCAAGGCCTGAGCATCACAGAGTCAATAAAACACAAACAAACTAGAAAAAAAAAAAAAAGTGAAAATGAAATGGCACAGGAAACAAGGACAGAAAAACTGTTGTAGTTGTTTTGGTTGTTACAGTTCTTTTCTTTCTATATGCTATCCAATCTAGAGATTCCCTTGAAGAGAGGCTTCATGTTTCTCCATCAGTGCTATGGGAAGGAAAGGATCCAATAAATTGAACATCAAAGCAAGACAGTGCTTGTTTTCCATCCCTGAAGAGAAGGATTTAGATCCCTACTCTACTTGGAAAGAAAGTCTGTATTTCCCATTTATGTAATAGCTTATGTAAATCTTAATGGAACTTAAAGTACCAGTTGAATACTGGTGACAGTGTTCCTTTAAAAATGTTCTTGTGGGGCTTCCCTGGTGGCACAGTGGTTGAGAGTCCGCCTGCCGATGCAGGGGACACGGGTTCGTGCCCCCGTCCGGGAAGATCCCACATGCCGCAGAGCGACTGGGCCCGTGAGCCATGGCCGCTGAGTCTGCACGTCCGGAGCCTGTGCTCCGCAACGGGAGAGGCCACAGCAGTGAGAGGCTCGCGTATCGCAAAAAAAAAAAAATGTTCTTGTGGAGTCACAAAGGACAGGATAATTAAAACTCCTTGCAGAGTTTTGTTCTTTGACCTCTCATTAGTTTCAGCATTATAAATTGCCTTTTGTTAGTATCCTAATTTGATTATTAGCCCCTCTGAGCTCACAGCACACATTCTTTAGAGTGGACTCTGCGTGACTCAGAATGCACGCTGTTGCTGCATACCTGAGATGAAAAATGACGGAGCAAATTGCCTTGCTTCTGTGTGTTCATGAGTTAGTCATACTAAAGTGGTTAAGCAAAGGGAAAGCAGTCCCTTCCAACATCCACGGCTGTGAGTTTGATGAAAGAAACTCAATGGGCAGTATGACTAGTTCATTCTGGAAGCAGCTTTGAGGTATCATGGAGGGAGGAGGAGAAAGAGGGAATTTTGGTCCCTACAGTTTTATTATTATAAAAAGATTGGTACGTCATATTACCTTTTGCCACCCTGCATAGAGAAATAAAAACTGACTTACTTCCTCAAGGTATTTCAACAAATGATTGCAGAAACTTAGAGCTGGGGACTACTAGCACACTCATTCTTTGTCTCTCTGGGTCTGTACTCTCGTCTCAGCATTTTAACTAATTCCTCAATATTGCTACTAGGAGGCTTAGCAAGTATAATCAGGTTTCTCGCCAAAGCCAATGTCCACAAAACAATCTAACTTCTATTTCTTTTTAAGCAAGCAAATCAGAGAGTTGTGAGAAAGCAGAAAAATACAATAATAAGAATATAGAAATGAAACACCCTTCCTCCCCATCCTTGCCAAATATAAGTAAATGAAAAATTTAGTCCCACTGGCTCCATTACACACCAGAAGATCATTTGAGGCAAATATAAAATCTTCAACTGTCTTGAGTTTGAGATCAGAAAGAAGATTAACTGAAGTCAGAATTAAAGTTTGAAAACTGTAGGAGAACACGTACATAAACAACAACAAAATACAGTAGATTCTCTCTTAGTGAACTTCTGCTTAATCATTTTGCTGGATTAATTGACAGTGAAACCCAGGACCAATAAGCATGGTATGCTAAGTGCTTATAGTTAGTAGTGTGGTTAGAAGTAGTGTGACTAGAAGAGTCTAGTTTGCCCAGATACTTCTGCTTCAACAGTTTGAGTTGTGTGCTTACTGAAAATTAGTTGAGTTTGTTCCAAATCTATGCCAGTTGCACATAATAATGCAATTATGTGATTTAATTAAATATTATGTAAACTGATGAAATATGAATGCAAAGTGAGTTGTTGCTTCAATGAAATCTAGGCTGAATGCCTTTGTAAGTCTCAGTAAATGCAGGATGCTAAAAAAATCTGTCAAATTAGGCGCGAGTAAGAAAAAAGTAAAAGATGGGGGAAATTATAATAATTAAGAAGATTCTACATTCATATTGCTTCACATATTTTGTTTTTTACTTTATTTTATGGATAATTTCAAACATATCTAAAATTAGAGAGTCTAGTATAATTAAACAGGATATTCTCATCACCCAGCTTCAACAATTATCCATACATGTCCAATCTCGTTTTAGCTATACCCACCCAATCCTTTGCTACAATTATTTTGAAGCAAATCACAGATATCAGATCACTTCCTCTCATAGGTCTTTTTTAGTTCTCATTCCACTTTAAAGGAATCCAAACTGGAAATTATGGATGTGGCTTGTGTAAGTAAGCTAGTGCAAAAGTACAAAAGTCAAACCATACTTAAGAAAAAGGTTGGAGGGTAGAAAAAAATTGTGGAATCCATGTACTGGGCCCTAGAAGGGAGAAGCTATCCACTTATCATCCTGTTATCAAAAAAAAAAAGAAAAAAAATTGGAAGGTATGGCCAAGGTGGTGGAGTAGGAAGACCCTGAGCACAAATCCTCCCAAGTACACACCAAAATTACAACTATTTACAGAGCAACTATTTATGAGAAGACTCGCAGAAAAGATAAAATGAAAGATGAAAAGAAGGAACCACAGCAAGATGGGTAGGAGGGGCAGAGATGGGGAATAGTCAAGACTCACATCCCAGGAGGAGGCAACCCACAAATGGGAGGATAATCACAATTGCAGAGGTTCTCCCGGAGGAGTGAGGGATCTGAGCCACACATCAAGCTTCCAAGCCCAGGGGGCATGCACTGGGAAGATGAGCCTGCAGAACATGTAGCTTTGAAGACCAGTGAGGCTTATGTATGCAAGAGGTGGAGGGCTATAGCAAACAGAGACTCTGCTCTTAAAGTGCATACACAAAATCTCACACATTCCAAGATCCAGCACAGAGGCAATAACTTGAAAGAAGCCTGGTCAGACCCACTTGTTGATCTTGGAGAGCCTCCTGGAGAGGCAGGAGGAAATTAGGACTCTCCTTGAGGACATAGATGCTGCTGGAAGCCATTTTTGGGGAGCTCGTTCTATTACAAGGACACTAGTGCTGGCAAACACCATTTTGGAGTCTCTTTTTAGCCTATTAGTGTCCAAGGCCTACTCATCCACCAGCAGGCCAGCACCAGCCCCAGGACACCCCAACCCCTGCAGCCAGCCATGCTGGGACCCAGCCCCCCACCAGCAGGTTGGTAGCCATCACATAAAGAAGGGCCTAGCAGCCGGCTGGGCCAGGGGCCAGCCATGCCTACCAGTGCATCCACAGTAGTCAGCCATGCTGCAACAGAAGGGCCCATGCAGCCCACAAAAGGGAACCGCTAGAGCATATAACTCAGGTGACCAGGGGGTGATACACTGTTGGGTCCCATAGAATGTCTCCTACATAAGACTATTTCTCCAAAATCAGGAAAAGTAACTGACCTACCTAATATTTTAAAATAAACACAGAGAATTAGGCAAAATGAGGAGACAGAGGAATATGTTCCAAAAGAAGGAATAAGACAAAAACCCCAGAAGAAGAACAAAGTGAAGTGGAGATAGGCGATCTACCTGATAAAGAGTTCAAGGTAATGATCATAAAGATGCTCAATGAATTTGGGAGAAGAATGGATGAACACAGTGAGAAGTTTAACAAAGAGTTGGGAAATATAAAGAAGAACCAAGTAAAGCTGAACAATACAATAACTGAAGTAAAGAAGTATGCTAGAAGGGATCAACAGTAGGTTAGATCAGCGGTCCCCAATATTTTTGGCACCAGGGACCAGTTTTGTGGAAGACAGTTTTTCCGTGGACATAGGGGTGATGGTTCAGGCGGTAATGTGAGCAATGGGGAGCCATGGGGAGTGGCAGATGAAGCTTCACTCGCTCACCCGCCGCTCAGCTCCTGCTGTGTGGCTGGGTTCCTAACAGGCCGTGGACCAGTACCGGTCTGCGGCCCAGGGGTTGGGGACCCCTGGGTTAGATGATACAGAGGAACAGATCAGCAAACTGAAAGACACAGTAGTGGAAATCATCGAAGCTGAACAGAAAAAAGGATTTTAAAAAAGTGAAGACAGTGTAAGAGACCTCTGGGACAACATCAAGTGTACTAACATTCACGTTATAGTGATATCAGAAGTCAAGAGAGAGAGGTAGGGGCAGAGAACTTATTTGAAGAAATAATAGCTAAAAAATTCCCTAACCTGGGAAAGGAAAGAGACATCCAGTTCAAGGAAACACAAACTAGACAAACCCAAAGAGGTTCACATCAAGACACATAATTAAAATGGCAAAAATTAAGAGAGAATCTTAAAAGCAGAAAGAGGAAAGCAACTAGTTATGTACAAGGGAACTCTCAGCTGTCTTTTCAGCAAAAATAAATAAGCTACAAGGATATACTGTACAACACAAGGAATATAGCCAATATCTATATTTACTATAAATGGAGTATAACCTTTAAAAATTGTGAATCACTATATTGTACACCTGTAACTCATATAATATTGTACAGCAACTATACTTCAATTAAAAAATAAAATAAATAAATAGAAAACAAAACAAATGAACAAACATAACAAAACAGAAACAGAGTCATAGATGTGGAGGAGAAATAGGTGTTTGCTAGAAGGGAGGGTGGTAGGAGGATGAGTGAAATAGGTGAAGGCGCTTGAGATACAAACTTCAATAATAAAATAAATAATTCATGGGGATGTAATACACAGCATAGGGAATATGGTCAATAATACGTCAGTAACTTTGTATGGTGACAGATGGTAACTAGACTTTTGCAGTGGTCATTTTGTAATGTATAAAAAATATCAAATCACTATGTTGTACAGCTGAAACTAATATATTATTGTAATTATACTTTTTTAAAAATTATACTTCAATAAAATATTTTTCATATAAAATATTTGAGATACAACATATTTTAATGATTGTTTCAGTCACTTAGAAAATGAGCAGATAATAGACCTGAATGGCTGCTTTAGCTAAATTGTGCCATATGAAAGCAGAGGAAACGAGCTGAGAGACAGAGAGGAGGCAGAAGGGCAGAGATGAGAGAGGATTTTTTTTTTTTTTTTTATTGTACTTTTCAACTCCAGATTTTCTATCTGGTTCCTTTTTTTTTTTTTTTTAACATCTTTATTGGGGTATAATTGCTTTACAATGGTGTGTTAGTTTCTGCTTTATAACAAAGTGAATCAGTCATACATATACATATGTTCCCATATGTCTTCCCTCTTGCGTCTCCCTCCCTCCCACCCTCCCTATCCCACCCCTCCAGGCTGTCACAAAGCACCGGAGAGAGGATTTTTGAGATAGTGTGAACAATGTTTTCTGATTTAACAGGTAAATTTCCGGTTCCTAGGTTCCTGACTGGGCTTTGTTGGATGCCCTTGGATTTCCATGAGATTGTTTGTTGCAGTCTTTTATTAAATTCCATTCTATTTAAGCTGCCTGAATACATTCCTGTTCTTTGAAGACAACAATTACTGACTGAGAAACAGGATAGCCTCTGATATAGAGGGTGTAAGTTGAGAATCAAAAGGCACAAACAAGAAACTTTCATAGTTTGAACCAAATATACCATTAGGCTAGGTTCTCATGGCAAGCCCCTATGTGTGTGTGTATATGTGTGCTGCACTTATGTGTATGTGTGTGTGCCTTTAATATCCACTAATACTCATGCTATTTATACAGCACCCAGGGCTGTTCCAGCTTAGGAGACTTAATTCACATATAATCTTATACAGCAAGAAGGAATTATCTAGGGATAAACCCAGGCCTATGGAACAAGAGAAGTTTACATTATTTTCTTCATGTTTTTACTACTATGCTCCTCCATTGTTTAAAAGTTGCTTATGAGCCTGAAAAAGAACATTTTCTATTTTAATTCTATTTCATTCTCCATGAACCAATTCCAGGTTGGTAACAGAAGATAATGCTTGCCCAAACACTCATATTCAACTATTGTATATATATTCAACACCTACTACATGTCAAGCACTTTTGCATACTGATCTTAACTCTTTCTGTGAACTGTGTTTCATACACGAAAAAACTAAAACTCAGAGAAGTTATCTGGTCCAAAGTTGTATGGCTAGTGAGTAGCAGAATGAGGTACTCTTTCTATGGCAAGAAAGGGTGTTTCTTGCCATAGAAAGGCTGTTTCTTTTCCAAACTTTAGTGCAGTAGCATTTGAGTATGAAAGCAGAATGGAATACATAGCTTAAAATAAGGCTACAGGTGATGAATACCCGTATTCCATGATGAAGAAATAGCTAGTAGTGTTACAGATGAAATTCCTTTAATTTAGCACTCTGTTAATTCATCATGTGGGCTATTAAAGGGGAATATTTCTACTGAGCAAAATATGCTTTATTCAAGACAGAAGGGGGATGATCACAGTCCTATGATCAAATTGTAAGAACATATTGGTCCACATGGCTTCAATTTGGGTTTAAGTCATAGGTAAATTTGAATCACCTCTGATTTGACCTTAGCCTCTTTGTATTTATCACTATTACCTATAATAGCCACTCTGCTTTCCTCATGAAATGCCCCGAGTGAAAATGTCAGGGAGTATTTTGTATTTTGAATAAGAATTAGGAAGTCTCCAGTGGAGGAAAATCTGGAAGGGTATTCAGGGAAGCTGGTTGGAACATTTTGTTAACAGCAAATGTAGATCCAACACTGGTCAGGTAGTTCTTGGCTTTTCTATGCAACTTCCTAGAGGAAATCACTTCCCTTCCCTGGGTCTAAACAACCTTGTCTAAATTATCTCTATAAATCTTTTCTAACTTGATAATTTTGCTCTCCATGAAATACATTTTCCAAAAGCAATAGCTCACTGAAGGAGAATTATCTTATTCTTTTTCCTTTTAGAAAGTCACTTAATTGGATGGGAATGCATTTCCTAGAAGCTGATGAATCTAATATTTGGTGGATACTAGCCTAGCTTGTACTGACATCTTATGTGGCTTTCCCTAGACATGACACAATCTGACACGACTCGTCCATACAGCTCATCTGGCCCAGAGGTTAAACGTGTTCATTTGCTTATTATTGGGACCCTACATACACATCTGCCAACACTTCTAGCACTTGGGAAAAAAAAAAAAAAAAGAATTGCAGAGAGGCTTGGCATTTTACCTTTATGTTCGTTCTTGGCAGGATTGTTGTTTTCCCTTGCAATTTCATGAGCATTGCAAGGTCTCTATTGAATGACTAAAATGTATTTGTTGTTGGAGTATGGCAGAGAACTATCATTCTCCTTTTAAAAACCTTTGGGGAGGGCTTCCCTTGTGGCGCAGTGGTTGAGAGTCCGCCTGCCGATGCAGGGGACACGGGTTCGTGCCCCGGTCCGGGAGGATCCCGCATGCCGCGAAGCGGCTGGGCCCGTGAGCCATGGCCGCTGGGCCTGTGCGTCCGGAGCCTGTGTTCCGCAGTGGGAGAGGCTGCAGCAGTGAGAGGCCCGTGTACCGCGAAAAAAAAAAAAAAAAAAAACCTTTGGGGAATAGTCTGTTCAATTTCTAAGGCTGCCACTCATTCAAAAATATTAAATGCATTTAAAACAGAGAACAATTCTTTGTCACAAAATGAAGGCAACTTCTAGAAAAGAAAATTCCACGTGGCTAACTTCTAGTTTCCTTTAGGAAATACAGAGCCAACCCCCTCTTAATTCTACCTTAATCATCCAGTACAGGGCTTCCCTACAAATCCATTCACTGTAGCTTTGCTAAGTCTAATTTCTCTGTCCTCATAAATCTACATTCAGTATTAATGACAGAACTGAAGATGAAGTTGTGGCAAGTCAGTCAGACATTTTTTTCTCTTTTATATACTAATGGTTCCTTTTCTGAGTCCTGGGAAGTGTCAAACCAATACGATTGATTATCAATGGTATCTCCATTCCCAGGGATAACACTTTTGGTTTCTGTGACTTTCAAATTATGTTTCAAAGCATGAAGCATTTTCCCTCTCTGGCTTTAAACGAGTTGTCTTTTCTCACACCAGTTTTTCTTGCATAAACCCTGATGTACCATCCATGCTCTTTCATCTTGTCTAACAGTACATATTCTATTATTTATTACATGACATCAGAAGACTATATATGGTTAAACTGAGCACTACTCATATTCTGGAAAAAGCGTTCACCTCTCTAACTGGCTGCAGAAGCAGCACTACCAACACAAACGTTCTGACTTCATTCAGGTATTGTTTACTTGCGTTGAACAGTTTTCTTAGACTTTGCTGTCATTTTTCTTTTTTTCTTACAAGAGAAAACAGCTAATAAATAATCTTTCATTGTGTACTGTTCTGGCCACCGCCTCCCCTCATTTTTTAAGATGAGAGTTTTGAATCAGGAGCATGTTGGTTTATTTGCCATATATATATGTATATATACATATATATGTGTATATATATATATGTATATATATACATAAATATATATGTATATATACATATATATTTAATATATATTATATATATATATATTTTCAATTATTACTAAGAGATTGCAACCTACGAATCCTGTATGGGAAGGTGACATTTCGGACATGTGCTATAGATTACATTTCTGATATTTTGATTCACATGTTTGTTTCAGTTATTGAGAACTTTCATACGTTTTGAAAGGGTCAAAAAGTCATCTGTGACTTCAAAAGTATTCCAGTCTTTTCCAGCTTATATCACATTTTAGCCAATAGTAGAAATAGTGGAGGAAATCACAGAGTAAAGGAATACCCTATTTCTGTCATATAGGAGTTTATGGAAAAAAGGAACATATTTTTGTGAAGAGTTTATAAAGCATAGACTATCAAGAACTATCAAGAATATACAGAGTATATTAGAAATACTATATATTAGAAAAAAAATAGAAATTTATCTTGAGGAGGCAGGTTGCCCTTCAAACACGTATAATAACACAGCTTATTAGAAAGAACCAAGGCTTTACCTACTTGCTATTGAGAAGTCACTGACCAGTTGTTGGACTGAATTGACCAGTTATTTCCACCTCTACAGTTTGACTGACACCTGCTTCTTCTACTGAGTTAAGATGAGCGCCTCTGTATGTTATTTCTTAAACTGGAGGAGTTACCACGCTGTGCCCTGCTCCCAATTTTTTCAATTTTTGCTATAAGCAAAATACAATGTTCATTAATCATTACAGTGCAGGCAAAGCCTTCAAAGTAACTGAATGGAATCAGTGGAAACAGGCATTGCTGGGACACAAAATTGCACGAAACAAAATGTTTGGGATTTTTGTATTCTTCCCAAGTGAAATTACCTCAGCATTAAAGTACAAACTTGAGCACGAACCAAGCTTCCTCCATAGCACATCCCTTGTTGTAACTCAGATATGAAGTCCCTTGACCCCTGATTGCTGCATTATGATAGCAAGCAATTCTCTACCACTCCCCAGTGTGTATGAAACAATTTGCTCACCTCCAGTGCCAGAGCTGATTCATTGGCTTCTACAGACCCTGGAGCCCCTTGGCAGGAGCAGTTCAGACAACACTTCAATAGGAAGTGTAAGAATTAAATGTTCGGCTCAGCCATGTGGGTGGTTCAGGGAGAGGAACTCAGATGTCTACCTTTTCCTTTTCCTTGTGTACTTGTTTGGTGATAGTCTCTGGTCTGAATCCATCATTCTGATCTATTAGATCAGAAGGGTGTGCAAACTCTAAGTATATCCCAGGTCTCATAGTGGGTGGGGAAGGTATTAATATATGTGCACATACTCCAGATTCTTCCCACAGACCATGAAATTGTCATTGTGGACATGGATGTTTCTTTTATGGAACTTTTTCTCCATGTGTGGCTGCAGTATCCTTTCTAAACCATTCTGACCTCAACTTTCAGTCAAACTGATTAGCTATTGTCTGCCCAGTGACAGGAACAGATTTTTCCATGTCTCAGGAGCTCAGTTAATTAGTTCTGCCCAAAGTTACAATGGATGTGGTTCTATAAAGAGCCACAAGCTTCCTGGCTTTAAGACATTTGTCTTTTATTTGAATCATGAACTGTATCTGTTACGTGATCATAACTGTACCTGTTACTGGTTATGTATCACAACAAATATAATTTTAACAGTGGTCCCAGTTGAGCCTAACTGCCATTCATATACACCTGAGTGCATCTAGTTAGCTGATAGGAATAATCCACAGGGTCCATTTAAGTGGGTTTTGTCACTTGGGGAGAAGAGGCCTAGGAGAAGGAAGAGAGGAGGTGTGGAAAGAGTGAGATGAGGAGGAGGTGAGGAAATGGCAGGGAGAGTCTTGTAGGTGGTCACTTGGTTGGCAAAGATGTGATGGAGGAGAAGGGGTGGGGAGGCTGGCCCAGTGTCTGTCCCCTGATCTATTCCCAAAGACTTCTGAGCTTTTTGAATAGAGGCATTGCAGGCACAAGCAGAAAGACCTGTATTTACAAAGGACTTGTGAGGCACGTGATGTGGAATGCCATGGTCAGGCTGCAGGTAGCCATAAGGAGTCAGTAAGCAATAGGACACAGAAGTATTTAACTGTGGTATAGTGAGAATTTAATGAAGAGTAATGGTTAGACCCTTGAGTGCTGATGTGGGCCCTCTCCCAACTAAAATCATCTAACAGGCAGCAAGTTCATGGTATTTGACTCCTCTAACATTGCAGATCTCTATTTCTGCATAGGATGCGTTCGCCGTTGATTTTCTGGTGCTTCTGGTGTATATTCCTTCCAATCCTGTTTGCTGGTTTGGTAAAAACACAGAGTGAACGTAACTGAATGAAGTCTAAGAAGTCATCATTGTCTCCAATCTTTAATGGCCCAGCCATTGTGGTCAGGTGACCAAATATGACGCAAAATGGAGGAAAAAGATATCCTATATGGACATACTGTGGCCTCAGCTCAATGAGCATTTGAAGAAATTATTGCATCTCTTTGACACCTCTAGAGTATACAGCTTCGGGAGCAGCAAAAGAATGTGCAATGGACATGGAAGGCACTGTGGCAAGCAGCAACTAGGTAATGATAAGATGCCACCCTCCAGTGGCTGTATGGCAACCCAAATTAATGAGATAAATGAAAGTGTTCAGAAAGGAGAATATGAGAGGACTCTGTAACTTCACAGGGATTCCCCTAAGTATGCCCATAAATAGCTTGATAAGGCTGGATGTGCAGGACAGGTAGGATACCCATATCTCCTTCATTATCCATTATTTAAATTACTGTTATTGTTGCCCTTCCATCCTTCCTGAAATAATAATCTCTTATATTTATGTAACCTTTGTGGTTTATAAGTGTTTTCACGTGCTTTCACTCATTTAATGCTGAGAGCAACCCTGTGACATAGCAAGGTATTATGATCATTACACAGATAAAGAAATCTATGATCTAGAGATTTGATAACATTTTCTCAAAGTACCATCTCTAGAGAGCTGATGAACTAGGCATAGAACTTAAGCCTTCTGTAGTAGGCAGAATGATGCCCCCATCCCCCAAAGATGTCCATGTCCTAATCCCTGAAACCTGTGAATAAATTAACGTCTATGTCAAACGAGACTTTGCAGATGTGAAAATGATTAAGTATGTTGATATGGGGAGGTTATTCTGGATTATCCAATCTAACCATGTGAATTTTTAAGCTCAGAGAACCTTTCCCAGCTAAGGTCGGAAAGAGACATGATAGGGACTTCCCTAGTGGTGCAGTGGTTAAGAATCCGCCTGTCAATGCACGGGACATGGGCCCGAGACCTGGTCTGGGGAGATCCCACATGCTGTGGAGCAACCAAGCCCGTGTACCACAACTACTGAGGCTGCGCCCTAAAGTCCGTGAGCCACAACTACTGAAGCCCATGCACCACACCTACTGAAGCCCGTGTGTCTAGAGCCCATGCTCTGCAACAAGAGAAGCCACCACAATGAGAAGCCTGCACACCACAACGAAGAGTAACTCCTGCTCGTCGCAACTAGAGGAAACCCGCACGCAGCAACGAAGACCCAATGCAGCCAAAAAAAAAATAAATTTATTTTAAAAGTAAAGGAAAGAGATGTGATAATGGAAGAAGGGTCAGAGAAAGATTTGACATTGCTGGCTTTGAAGATAGAGGACAGCACAAGAAGTCAAGTAACGCAGGTGGTTTTTAGAATGTAGAAAAGACAAGGAAATGGATTCTCCATATATTAGTTTCCTATCTGCTTTAACAAATTACCACAAACTTAATGCTTAAAGCAACACAAATTTATTATCATACAATTCTGAAAGCCAGAAGTCCAAAATAGGACTTACAGGCTAAAATCAAGGTGTTAGCAGTGCTGCATTCTTTCTGGAGGCTTTAGGAGAAGATCTATATCCTTGCTTTTTCAAGCTACTAGAGACAGCAGAGGAGAGATCAAGATAGTGGAGTAAGAGGATGTAGAGGTTACCTCCCCCATGGATGCATCAAAAATACATCTACATGTGGAAAAATTCTTACAGAAAACTGAATGGAAACTGGCAGAAGGACTCCTGTACAACCAAAGCTGTAAGAAAGATACACACGTGCTCCGGTAGGAAGGCAGAAAAGTGATTGGGTCAGGACTTGTGTCCCTGGGAGGGGACTCAGAGGAAAAGGTGTATGCCCACACTAGGGAGTCAGTGTTATAAACCATAGATTAGACACCTCAGTCCTGGGGTCCTATGAGGAGGAGACAAGTCCCCTTATCTGGTTGGAGGAGCACTGGGACAGACAGAGGGGCTGTGAGAAGCCTAGACTCTGCTGGTTAGGAACATGCACACACTGGCTGGGCCCCTAGGCAGGGGAGAGAGAGGTATGCTCTAGCAGCTGCTGGGTTTCCTGCAAATGCCTAGCAGCTCGCCCTAGCCCAAGCTGAACAAACGCTCTGGCCCTGCTCACTCCATACGATAGCACAGCACTGGATCTGGGGTGGCCATGACCAAGGAAAAGATTCAACTGTGGGATGCAGAGATGACCCAGTCCCGGGATAGAGCCTGGGTAGGGTGGTGGTGGCCATTGTTGGCACTTTCTCAAACAGTGTCTTAGAAGCTGCCCAGATCTCTGATGGTGGTCACTCCACCACAGCTCACCTCCTGAAACATGCTGAGAGTCCAAGCAGGCCCCTGCTAGCCCTGTGGAGCAGTTCCTTGGCAAGACAGGGGCAACAGAGCCTGGAGGCAGTGATCAGCTGTGAGGGTTAAAGGAGACTTGCACCAGAGGCTGTGTCTGAGCAGAGACACAGGCGCCTACAAGGCAGCACACTGGACCTCTGTGTGCATGGGTCCCACTTGCTTCAGCACTCCCCTCCTCTGGGGCAAGGGTCCCAGAGCGGGGAGAGGGACAATCACACACTTAAATGGAGTAGAGCCAGCTTGGGCTGACTGTCAGGGGTTCTGCTTCAGCAACTTGGAGTCAGACCCTGACCCTGATAGGGTGGTGATGGCCACTGAGTTGAGGGAAAGTCCTGCCTCACACCTGGCTCCAGTTCTAGCATCTCCGTCTCCAGCCCTACCCCTTACCAAGGTGATAGCTGCCAGCACACCCTGAAGATGTGACTTGCATCCACATCAAATCTAGCTCTGCCACAAAAGGCATTGGACACACATAGTCTGCATAGGGATGCTCCCATATAAGAACAGCCTTTCAAGGCCACAGTAGGTAAATGTTGCACCTAAACTCATAGAGGCAGAGAAAAATAAGCAAAATGAAAAGGCAGAGGAATTACTCTCAATTGAAAGATCAAGAGAAAAATCCTGAAAAATACATAATGAAACAAAAATAAATAATTTACCAGACAAAAAATTCAAAATATTGGTGATAAAAATGTTAACTGCATTTGGAAAAAGAATTGATGTAAACAGTGAACATTTTTAACAAGGAACTAGAAAATATAAAAAGACCCAATCAGAAATGAATAATTCAAGAGCTAAAATAAAAAAAAAAACACACACTAGAAGGAATGAATAGCAGACTAAGTGATACAGAAGAACAGAAAAGTGATCTGGAAGGTAGAATAATGGAAATCACCCAATCAGAACAGCAAAAAGAAAAACAAATTTAAAAAAATGAAAGCACTTTAAGAGATCTCTGGGATAACATTAAGCATACCAACAACATTTGTATTATAGGGGTCCTAGAAGGAGAAGAGAGATAGAAGGGGATCAAAAATGTATTTGAGGAAACTATGACTGAAAACTTCCCAAACCTGAAGAAGGAAACAGATGTCCAGGTACAGGAAGCACAGAGGATCCCAAAGAAATGAACTCAAACAGACCCACACCAAGACATATCATAATTAAAATGGCAAAATGTAAAGAAAGAATTCTAAAGGCAGCAAGAGAAAAACAAAGAGTCATACATAATGGAACCCCCATAAGGCTATCAGCTGACTTCACTGCAGAAACTTTGCAGGCCAGAAGGGTGTGGCATGATATATTCAAAGTCCTGAAAGGGAATACCATGCAACCTAGGACATTCTACCCAGCAACATTATCATTTAGAATTGAAGGAGAGATAAAGAATTTCTCAGAGAGCAAAAACATTGATAAAGGAAATTGCAGATGAGGCAAAGAAATGGAAAGATATCCCACGTTCATGGATTGAAAGAATCAATACTGTTAAAATGTCTATACTACCTAAAAAAATTTACAGATTTAATGCAGTCTCTATCAAAATACTCATGACGTTTTTTTACAGAACTAGAACAAATAATCCTAAAATTCATATGGAACCTAAAAAGACCCTAAATTGCCAAAGCAATCTTGAGAATAAAGAACAAAGCAGGAGATATTATCCTCCCAGAGTTCAGACTATACTACAAAGCTGCAGTAATGAAAACAGTATGTTACTGGCACAAAAACAGGCACATAGATCAATGGAACAGAATAGAGAGCCCAGAAATAAAACTATGCACCTATAGTCAATTAATGTAAAACAAAGGAGGCAAGAATACACAATGGAGAAAATACAGTCTCTTCAATAAGTGGTGCTGGGAAAACAGGACAGCTACACGTAAAACAATGAGATAAGAACATTTCCTCATACCATATACAAAAATAAACTCAAAATGGATTAAAGACCTAAACATGAGACCTGAAATCATAAAACTCCTAGAAGAGAACATAGGGAGAACAATCTTTGACATAAATTGTAGCAATATTTTTTTGGATTTGTCTCCTAAGGCAAAAGAAATAAAAGGAAAAATAAACAAATAGGACCCAATTAAACTTAAAATAAACAAATGGAACCTAATTAAACTTAAAAGCTTTTGCACAGCAAAGGTAACCACTGACAAAATGAAAAGACAACCTACTGAATGGGCGAAAGTATTTGCAAATGATATGACTGACAAGAGATTAATATCCAAAATATATAAACAGCTCATACAACTCAACATCAAAAAAACAAACAACCCAGTCAAAAAAATGGGCAAAAGACCTGAATAGAGAAGATTTTCCCCAAGAAGACATACAGATGGCTAACATGGAAAGATGAAAAGATGCTCAACATCACTAATTATTAGAGAAATGCAAACCAAAACCACAATGAGATATCACCTCACCTGTCAGAATGACTATCATAGAAATGTCTACAAATAACAAGTGCTTGAGAGAATGTGGAGAAAAGGGAACACTTGTGCACTGTTGGTGGGAGTGTAAATTGGTGCAGCCACTATGGAAAACAGTATGGAGGCTCCTCAAAAAACCAAAAATAGAACTACCATATGATCTAGCAATTCCACTCCTGGACATATATCTAGAAAAAACAAAAACACTAATCTGAAAAGCTACATGCACCCCGATGTTCATTGCAGCATTATTTACAATAACCAAGACATGGAAGCAACCAAGGTGTCCAGTAACAGATGAATGGATAAAAGAAGATGTGGTATATAAATACAATGAAATATTACTCAGTCATAAAAAATAATGAAATTCTGCCAGTTGTTGCAATGTGAATGGACCTAGAGAATATTATGCTTAGTGAAATAAGTCAGACAGAGAAAGATAAATACTGTATGATATCACTTATATGTGGAATCTAAAACATAATACAAATGAATGTTTATAGCAAAACCAAACAGACTCACAGATACAGAAAACAAACCAGTGGTTCCCAGTGTGAAGGGGGAGGGGCAAGACAGGGGTATGGGATTAAGAGACATAAACTACTATGTATAAAATAGATAAACAACAAGAATATATTGTATAGCACAAGGAATTGTAGCCATTATCTTGTAGTGACATTTAATGGAATATAATCTGTAAAAATTCTGAATCACTATACTGTACACCCAAAATTAATATATTATAAATCGATTATAATTCATCTTTAAAGTGCTTCACTCCAACCTCTGCTTCCGTCATCATATCTCTTTCTCTCCCTTTCTCTCTTTCTCTCTCTTTCTCTCAAGTTTGCTCCTATGTTAAGGATATTTGTGGTTATACTGGGCCCACCCAGATAATCCAGTATAATCTTCAGAAAGGATTTTGGTCCTGCTGACACCTTGATTTTAGCCCAGTGAGACCCATGTCAGACTTCTGACCTATACAACTGTATGATAGTACATTTGTATTGTTCAAGCCATGAAGTTTATGGTAATTTTTTACAGCAGTAGTAGAAAACTAATACACCTTCCAATTCTCACATCAGGGAGTTAAAGTATCATTTACCAACTTTGGTGCATTTTGAGGTGTATTACTTTGGTATCTACTAATTTGTTCAGGCTGAACGTTGAGCTTTCTGAATCCAGCAGTTTTCCTCCTAGTAAAAATCTTAGACAGCACATATGTTATCATTTTGAATTTATATCACATTACACATGCTCACGAATTTTTACTTATATATCATGTGTATCTTTAGTCCCATTTTGCAGATGACTGGACTGAAGCACTGATGTTAGGAATTAGAAATACAATACTCATTTCCCCAGCTTGCTACTTAATATTCTGAGTCATCCTTTCCTCTGCTATAAAACTCTATAGGTACAACTAAAGAAAACTACCGGGGACAAAGATTTTGATGGAGAAAATTACCTAAGAGAGTGAAGATTCGAAAAAAAATATATAGGGAGACTATAAGTGCAAAGTGCTGTGTATGTCCTATGTTTACCAACTACATTTCACTTTCTCTTTGGTAGTTAATCCTGCTTGTTTCATGAATGGCATAAAATGTGAAGAGAAGATGAAGAATTAGAGAAAATTATGATTTTAATGTGAACAAGACTCAGATAAAATGGTAGGTTTTTATGTTTGGGTATCAGATGCATTTATACAAGCATTGATTTACAAGTCAGTTGTGCCACAAATTTACAAGTCCCAAAAGAACTAGTCAGCAGTCTTGAAGCTATCACCCTCTCTTGCCACATCCCTGGAATAAAGATTCAGCAGTCACAGTCTAACTGACAAAATTGTTGCTGTTGAAGGCAGAATACAATTCAGTTCCTACTCTCTCATAGGAAGATTGGTTCAGCAGAACTAACAAGAAGGAAAAAAGTGCAACTGTCAGTAAGTGATAGGTCTCAAAGGTACACAAGAAAGACCTGGGGTATAAAAAAAATTTCTTTCCTGTGTTGTCACTCTCTGGACCAACACAATGATTACTTGGAAGATTCAGACACAAGAAGCAAAATGGCCATAGTGTGCACAAGCTAGTGAATTCATTGCAAGTGATTGTCTAGGATTTACTACTCTTGAAAGCAGCTTGTCAGATTCCATTTAGGAATATATAGCTCCTGTAGACAAGCTCCACCCTAGAGGATGGTCAGATTAAACAGAAGGACAAGTATATGAGCAAGTCCAACACTTACTGCCAGCTTCACACAATCCCTCATGACAAGGCCAACTTGCAGGTGTACTTGCAGAAAGTCTGTGCGCTCCTGAACCTATCAGGATATCCTTATCCCCATTGTATAGATGGGAAAGCTAAAGTTAGACAGTTACACCTATGTGACTAGTTAAGTGACAAAGCTGGGACTTGAACCAGGACTTCTTGGCTCCCACTCCACTGCTCCATTTGCTGTTCTATGGGGAAAGTTTTAATAAAGCTTGACCAGTGGTGACTTTAACTGTGGGTAAAAAGTTTAATGACCTGATATACAAATAGATTTTTGAGTGTATATGCAGGAGTAAAATGCTGTGCTTCACATCCTTCTACTGAGTAGGATTTTTTTTCCCTTAGTTTTAAAAGTTGCTTCTAAGTGGGTTGTATGTGTTCAGTGCTTCACATGTTTCACATTATCATCCTTTTCACTGCAAATAAAACAAACGTACTTGAGTAAGAAGTATTTCCCAGTAAATTAATTTCCTGGGCAAGAAAATTTTAAAAGAAGTAAATACTATTTATCATTTGAAATTAGTATGAATATAAGCACCAGTCACTTTTTTAAATTGAAAAAAAATTAGTTTGAAGTAATGTCAAGTTTACGGAAAAGTTGGAAGGCCAATATAGAAAACTTCTGATTGCCCTGTACCCAGATTCACTCATCACTAATATTTAATATTTTGCCACATTTGTTTTACTATTGTCTCTCTGTCAGTCCTCTTTGTATCTCTGTGTGTCTCTTTTCCTCTCTATATATATTTATTGATTTATACATTTATATAAGCATTTTAAAATAAACTATTTGAGAATATGCTCATAAGCTTTAACTATTCTTTGTGTCTTTCCCAAAAAGAAGAAATTCTCTTACATAAGCACAATGCAGCTATCAAATTCAGGAAATTTAAAGAATGCAGTTTAGTTTTTTATAGAATGTACTTCAATTTAAGTTTCTCTACTGTTTCCTCATAATTAGATTCAAGTGAGACCTCCCTACATACTACAACAACAATGTAGGGAAGCATATCATATCAGGGAAGCACATACAGAAGCACACATTGTCTGTCTGTCCTTCACTGATGAGGTTAATTTTGATCGCTGGTCAACATATCATCTGTTTCATTCACTGTACAGTTACTACTTGCCCCTTGCAACTAATAAAGAAATTGTGGGGAGACATTTTAAAACCATGCAAATATTGTTTGTTGTCCATCCCCCTACCTTGCATTTAGCATAAATTGCTGGTTGTTGCCTGAACTGATCTTTACTATGATGGTTACAAAATGGTGCTTTTCTAAATCCACCACTCCCTCCACACTTGTTAGTTGACATTCTGTTTCCCTCTCTGTCTTTCTCTGTCTTTCTGTCTGTCTCTCTCTTTCTATTTGTTATCACTATTGTCAAATGACAAAACTAAAATAATTTAGTAATGAGTTTGCTGTCCTTTATTCTAGGGAAAACAATCCATGGATTGAGGGAGTACGGTGCCTAACAAGCAGTGGAGCTGTTTTTCTGAAGGATTTTGGGAAAGAGTGAGTTTATAGAGCACTAGAAGAGGCAATGCGAAAATGGCATGATTGGCCAGAGGTTAGGGATTTCCTTATGAGGCAGGCAGGTCCTATTCTAGCTAAATATTTAGGCTAACTAAGGCTGAGTTGGAGGACTGTGATTGGTGGTAAGTTTCCTTGACAGGTGGTTCCTGTAAGTGCAGGCTGACCAAGGTTTAGATTTGTGATGTGGGCCAGGCCACTGGGGCAGCCTCCATTTTGTGGGTCCTAATATATCAATTAACTTTATAGCTATGGATTCATGGATACCTATTTTATTCAATGGATTATTATCCATTACCTTTAAAATTTTGATGCTCAAATAGTGCCATATTTACTCAGTGGGAGGGATACCTCCAATCCTAATCTCATCTTTCCTCATTCCTTATTTGTATCTTCTTTCTTCCACAGTGAGAACCCTGACTCCCTACAGTGTCCACACATTAAACAAATATACTAAGAAGAGTTCCAGGCAGATTTTGATTCCACATTTCAGGTATAGGTATTCTCACAAGCACTCTGAAAATGGTTGGAAGAAAAGACTGGGTTCTAAATCATTATTTAGGTTAGGACAATATCAGGCCTCTCATCTCTCCTTTATTAAAGTGGCAGGCCTATTAGGAATGTAGTCACCAATGTGCCAGTCCTTTAATAAATAAAATTTGCATTGTACAATTAAAAATCTGTTAAGAGGGTATAATATTAAGTGCTCTTACCACAATAAAATAAATTTTTTTTAAAAAACCTTATATGATAAAGAAACTTTGGGAAACATGGTACCTCTTAAGCACCATTTGGATGTCCATGTACTGAACATACATGGATTTTATTAGGAAAAGCCAGAAAAGATTGATGTTTGAAAAATGAAAAAAGACAAAGAAAACCTATTCCAAATTCAAATACTCAAAGGAGGTCAAGAGCACTCTAGAACAGCCAAAGTTGGGACAGTAATGTTACCCCCAAAAGAAACAAGTTTATTAAAAACTCTGGGCTTTCCCCTTTAAATGCAAAATATTACAATAAATGAATGCAAAATAAAACAACAAAATGAAACAAACAAGTAAACAACCAAAAACCCCAGTGGGCTCCATTACCAGAAGAATGCTCCAGTTTTGCATGAAAATTCAGAAGGGTTTCAGAATCCTTGAAACTACCTATATAGTCCTATAGGACATCTCAGATCATATTCCTTTGGACTACTGGTTGTATAGAATGCAAAACTTAACAAGTTTCATGATCTCCTTTCTGGGTCAGGATTCTTATATGTTCTTAGTACTATTGAATCATGTTTTTTATGATGAAAAGACCTTAGAGTGTATTTATCCCACTCTTCTTCCTACAGGTGTATAAACTGAAGTCTACAGAGGGGAAATGATTTGTCCAAGAGCAGAAACACTATGGGGGACAGAGCTTGGAGGATTCTCGAAGAAGGGAATTCAAGCACAGGGTGGACAGTTGGACTGAATTATTTTATGTTCTGTTTCTACCCTGGAATTCGATGAGTCTGCTTTCTGATTGCCAGTACAGTGATCCTTTTACTCCTCCTCAAAGGTCATTAGGTTGGGGGCATAAGAAGGGAATCAGGGAGAGTAGCTCTACCTTTTCTATTTAATATACTGATCTTCTAGGAAAGATTTTTCTGGAAGAAAGGGGTTTGGGAACCATAACACGATTCACTTGTAATACCTGCCAGGACTATATTATAGTCAGAAATGCTTGCAATATGCCGGTACATCTTTCAAAACATTGAAGTATCTTTGCAGCTAGGAAACTTGATGAGGGTCAGAACTTGGCTGGGAATGCTTGTCAACTTTTGGCAGCCTTGTCACTGCCGGCCTTGTATGCCTCTCCCTATGGCCAACCAATTCTGGTCAGACATCCCACAAATGTTTCTAATCATTTCTGAAATTCTTCTGAGCAGTACAGCTTATTACCCTTTCTTACAATGGTGTGTAGAGCTGTGACATGAATTGTTTTTAGGAGAAAGCCATGCAAGCACCTCTTCAACAAGATGGAGTACAGCTAGGGATCTACTTTCAGGTATGACACCAACTCTCAGACTACATTATAGCTGTTTTTCAACAATTCAACTAGTATTAATTACTACTGTGAGTCTTTATTCAAAATAGTCTTTCCATTATTACAAATCAGAATGGCAGTAAGTGTGCACAATTAGGAGTTCAAAGAATAGCTGCTAGGATGTCTTCTGCATGTATTACCCACTCTCTGCTTTTCAAGTGTACAGATGTTCCGGATGATGACATGTGATACTGAAGATATATTATCTTATAGAATGTAACATACAAAGGTTTACTAGTAAGTACCTCCCCTCCCCCTCCAAGTGCCATCATGGCAAGGATCTTTGTGGCCTCTACTAATTACCTTACTTCCTTCCATAAATATTTTTTTAATGTCTTTGTGTGTCAGACCCTATGTTAGACAACTGGGGAAACAGTGATGAACAAGACCTAGAGACTCCTTCACCTTTTAGTGTTTAGAGTGTATTGGGGTATACATATATGAACAGGTAAAATACAAATGTGCTAAGGTAGGGAAAGAATTAAGAAATAAGGGGGGGCTAATCCAGTTAGAGAAATCTTGGAAGTGACATTTTAAATTGAAATCTGAAGGATAAAGAGTTAAACAGGTGAGGGAGGACTTGGAGAGAATGTTTTCTGAGACAGGAAGAGCATAGGAAAATGCCCAGAGGAGAGAAAAACAGCATGAGAAAAACAGCATATAATGGGACTACAGTAGTACAATTTAGAGTGTAAATTTGTGAGAGGTAAGAAATGTGGCTAGATTGTAAATCAGTTCCCCTGAGGGCAGCAACCTTGTCTATTTTGTTCAAAATAGCATTGCCATTATCTACTATTGTTCCTGTCACATAGTAAAAATTCAAAAATTATTGTTGAATAATAACAGTAACAGCAACAAAAAGAAAAACAGCAGCCATTTATTTAATTATGAGACAGAAAACATTCTAAAGTGTTTTATTCATGTGCAATTTAATTAAATCCTCACATTATGAGGCATTTATTATTATTATTTTACTACTACTATTATTATTGTTCTCATTTCACAGATAAGGGAAAAAAAGCTCAGTGAGGTTAACCCAGTAGCCCAAGTTTACCTAGCTAGTGATTGTCAGATCCAAGGTTTGAGCCCAGACCATCTCAGACTCCCCTGATTCTAAGTGTCAAGATTCTGTATTAGAGTTTTGAATTTCCCCTAACACAACAGGCAACCACTGAAAGGTTTAATGTTTTGAAATTTACCAAGGTAACTCTGGAAGCAATGTGAAGAATGGATCTAAGTGGGAGAAGACTAGAGATAAAGAGACAAGTTATGAAGTCATTGTGATGATTCATGGAACTGATGATGGTGGCTTGGACTATGGTGTTGGCAGTAAAGATGGAGAGAAATAGCCAGATGCCAGAGGGAGAAGGGAGGGGGTTGAGAGGGAGGGAGGGAGAGAGAGAGAGAGAGAGAGACAGATAGAGAGAGAGGGAGAGAGGTATAATTGATAGGCCTTGGTGATTGATTGAGTGGAGGTGTCAATGAGGGAGACAAAGAAATCAAGGAAGACTTTCAGGTGTCTGATTATTACAGAACTGTGATTGGGTATTTGGAGGTGCAACTCACTGAAACAGAGAACAGGAGGAGGAGGTGGTAGATGAGAAGATGACAATTACTTTTTGGCATGATGAGTGTGAGCTCTTTGGGGGGAGGGTATTCAAGTGGACATACCCAACTGACATTTCAGTTGACTTACCTCATGCTTTGAGAAGAGATCAGGGATGGAGACAGAGATGCGAGAGATACCACCATATAGCTGGCATTTGCAGGTAACAGGGGCAGTTGTAACCATGTTATAAAACTGTGTACATTGACGTAAGCAGAAAATCCAAGACAAAGCCCAAATGAACACCAACATCTAATTGACACATACAGGAAAAAGAGCCTGTAAAAAAGATCGGGAAGGTGCAGACAGAGGACTAGGAGGAAACCCAGAAGATGAATGTAAGGGACGCTGAGGGAAAAGAATTTCTCCAGAAGAAGGAAATGGTCAACAGTGTCAAATACTGCTGGGACACGGGGACCAAAAAAATCTTCCACTATGTTTCGCAACATGGAGGTCTTTGATGGTCTTGGAAGATCAGTTCCACTGTGAGGAGGTATGTGGGGTTTAGGAGGGAGGTAAAAGTCATTTTAGTATGTTACAGAGTAAATTACAGGTAAGGAAGTGAAATAAAAGTCACAGAAGCAAATGCTAGTTGTTACCATGGAAACAAGATCCAAGAACACTGGGGGATTTGGGGTGAAAAGAGTAATCGGAAGTCCTAGGATGATTGTTAATTAGTTTTATAGAATGGACTTAGGGGTAGATGGCATAAAGATGTAGCAAGAGGTAGTATAAAGATGGGGGGCGCTTCCCCGGTAGCGCAGTGGTTGAGAGTCCGCCTGCCGATGCAGGCAACGCGGGTTCGTTGCCCGGTCCGGGAAGATCCCACATGCCGTGGAGCGGCTGGGCCCGTGAGCCATGGCCACTGAGCCTGCGCGTCTGGAGCCTGTGCTCCGCAACGGGAGAGGCTACAACAGTGAGAGGCCCGCGTATCGGAAAAAAAAAAAAAAAAAAGATGGGGGGAAGAAGGCCAAGAAGTTGCAGGGAATCTCAACATACATGCGGTTCATTGATTAAATTGGATTCAGACCAAAAATCAATCATTGGATACTCAATGCTCTGAAAGAATCTTACTGTTCTAATTTAACTTGAGCTTAGCTGCCTGGATATCTCAAGAAACAACTATTAGAGTGAAGCTGGTGTTGCCGTAGGGCCAATGGTGGCTCTATCTAGTTCTAGTTCTTGTTCTCCTGAATCCTAATGAGAGAAATCCACACCATGAACATTGATGTCCTGTTTACAGAATTTTATATCATTCCTCGACTATGGAACAGTAAATCATCCCCAAGGACAGGAGCAGTCCCTTGTGTTATTAGATTCTTTAGACCTTTCAAGACTCTTGGGATTTCTTTTCTTATATGAAGCCTGGGATTTTCTCTTTTGCAGACTTCCTGTGCAGTTTTCTCTACCCAACATGGAGAGCATGGATCTCCTGGAACACAGCTACTTTGGAGGCAGCACAATCAAGTGGCCTGCATACTTGCAGTAGCACTATGGCTTAATAAACTTTATGGACCAGGAGCAAGATTGCTTGAATTTGAATCCCAGCGCTACCACTTACTACCTATCTGACTTTGGAAAAGTTACTTAAACTCTGCATACCTCAATTTCCGCATCTGTAAAATAAGGGCAATAATGCTAATCCCTATCTGATAGGGTTACTGTGAGAAGTAAAGTCAGTTGATATGTGTAAAGTATTTAGCCTCATACATAGTAAGCACTCAATAGTTCAATAACTGTTATTTGATAATCAGCCCATTCTCATTCTGTTGTCTGTCCACAAGGAACTTCAAATTACAGTCAAAAGTTTGCTTCATGGGGCTTCCCTGGTGGCGCAGTGGTTGAGAGTCCGCCTGCCGATGCAGGGAACACGGGTTCGTGCCCCGGTCCGGGAAGATCCCACATGCCGTGGAGCGGCTGGGCCCATGAGCCATGGCCGCTGAGCCTGCGCATCCGGAGCCTGTGCTCTGCAACGGGAGAGGCCACAACAGTGAGAGGCCCGCGTACCGCAAAAAAAAAAAAAAAAGGTTGCTTCTTGGCTTGAAATCAGGACATGGAGAGTTAGCTGGCTGATTAGACTCCCTGGTGTCCCCAAGCTATGATAACCTGATGTGTCCACCTCTACTATACCTGCTGCTCCTAACTGTTCTTCACATTTGTGGGTTAGAGCCCTTAGGACACACTTAGTAGGATACTCCATGGAAATGAGTGCTTAATCATTGACTGATGTGATGAATTTGGATGCAGACAAGTTGACGTATATCTGAAGGCAGATGGAAGGCAGAATGTCTACATAATTTCATCTGGTGATAGCCAAAATCATGAAACTGAATCATCAAAATTAAATCAGAGGATTGGAGAATCTTGTATTTGGAAGGGCCCTTTAAGGCCATCTGGTCCAACCTTCCGCTCAGCATTGCCATCCTCCCTACAGCATCCGTAAGAGAGAAAGAATATCAGGCCATCTGGGAAAGAGATTATGGCAGATGTTGCAAAGCCAAATGGCATTTCAAACAAAATGTGGTTACCTAGGCTCTGGGTGGTTTGGTTTTAAACCAGCTCTACAGAAGACGCAGCACCAGGAAGAGTCCAAGTCCAGTTGTAAAAATGTTTCTTTTCAGATAAAGAATGCAAAGGCAGGAGCCTCTCTTGTCATTCCGTTGTTAACTTTTGGTTGCTAGTCGACAATGGCACTCTATTTGGAATCACTTTACCCATCTGTGAAAAGAAAATATTATGTTTCAATCTTCCATGGATTTTTTTTTTTTTTAAAAACAATCTTAATAAAAAGGCAGACATTCTAAGATGGAAGGTGCTATGTAAATATAAGCTGACTGAAATTCTACAGCCAAAGTGGTTTTGGGCTAAGATGCCAGGCTGCCAACTTGGGTAACCTACACGTAGAGTGAGCGTTGAGCTTACTTTAGGGTACAAAGTAATTGTGACATTTTGGTTGACTAAGTTAGGACTAGTCCTACATAGAAGTATGTGATACCATGTTTATTGGAAAGACCCAGAACCACTATCATCCTCCTTCCCCATGATCTATTTCATCTGCTTTCAGATGCCTGAAATCTGCCATTGGAGTTTTAGCTTTTTGGCTTATGGTATTGATATCTGTTAAAATCTTAATGACCCTATGAAAGGTAACTCACTGAGTTTGTATCAGTCATTTACTCCTTAGTGAGAATGAGGAATGTTATAAAAGTTGGAATAGAAGAAAAGAGAAAGAGAACACTAAATGCCTGGAGAGGAGAGAAGACTGAGGAAATAGAAAATTTTACATAGTTTACAATTTATCTTATGGCTTGCCCTGCTCCAAGGATAAATCAGAGCAACATAATTCTACCTAAACTTCCATTCCCTTATCTCCACCTCATTCCCATCCCACCTCCAGCTATTTCCAAATTAAGAGGTGAATTATCTCTCTTTTTAGACTTTTTTTTCACTTTGAAAATATTTTTAATAATTTTACCTTTCCAAATATACTTTTTCCTTAAAGAGAAAACGTTTAGTCCTGGACTGTAGTTCTGCTAGTGCTTAGTCTAAGGGAACTGTTCAGTTTCATTAATCTTCAGGCACCCCAATTTATTTTAAGGTTGTGAAAGATCCAAATGCATGGATTAGAATGCACTCAATAGTGAAAAGTCCTAAAAGTTCATAGCACTAGCAGGATGACTTCTCAAAAATGGGAGACATCATAAAGTTTATATTTTGATTTTTACTTTGAAAGTTAGGTTTCCTACCTAAATGAAAAGATGATGTGGGCTAAAGTCAAATCAATATCAAGACAGTATGGGAAAGGGCAATGACTGGGCCTGGTTCTTGTAATTTGAGCTGATATAGCATCATTTTCCTGTGGGCCTTTCAAAGACCCCATACTAATGACACTGAACAAGAAACAAAGGGAAAAAATAGGCCACAGAATGATTTAATCCGAACTACTCTGACAGTGAGAATTACTTCTTTACGGCTCACTTCCTTACATTTGCAAAAAATCCTATTAACCCAGATCCCAAACATCTTGGCACTGGGATAGATTTATTTGAAATATTTTGTTTTCACAGTTTTAAACTTTTTATTCTGACATAATTTCAGACTTACAGAGAAGTTGCAAAAATAGTACAAATAATTCCCATATTCCCTTCACTCATATGCCCAGATTCCCTACATGTTTACCTTTTACCACCTTCGTAGTCTTTGTCTCTCTCTCTATATATGATTTTCACACAAGTGTGTGTATCAATATATCAACTTAATTTTTCTGAATGATTTAAGAATAAGTTGCAGATATGATGGTCCTTTTACCCCTAAATACTTCAATATGTATTTCTTAAAAATAAGGATAGTCTCTTACATATCCATAGCACAACCATCAAAATCAGGAAGCTAACACTGATATAATACTATTACCTAATCTAAACCTTATTCAAATTTTGTCAATTGTCCCATTAAAGTCTCTTATGGTGACAGAAAAAGAAATTTGTGCATTAGAATCTGATATAGAATCACCCATTGAATTTACTTATTATGTCTCTTTAGTGTCCTTTAATCAGGAAGAGTTTTTGACCTTTCTTTGTCTTTCACAACTGACATTTTTGAAGAGAACAAGCCATTTATTTTTTAAATGTTCTTCAATTTGTGTTTATCTGCTGCTTTTTCTTGATAAGACTCAGACACTCAGGTTATGAGGTTTCTTTTTCTCCAAAAATACCACAGAAAGGAGAATGTGCCCTTTTCAGTGCAACATACTAGTCCTACCACATTTATTAGTTTGAAGTTTACTGCAAGGGAGAGCTTTCTTATTCCTTATTTATTTATTCAAACATTTTTTTATATTAGTATTGACTCATATATTCTCATTTTATTCTATAGGTTAACCCATTGTTATCACTATTTTGATGCTCACATTGCCCCATATGTGGCCAATGGAGCCCCTCAGGCTGGATCCTGTGTCCTCTGGCCATGACCTCCTCATTCTTTGAACACTCTCACTTTCTGGGCCAAAAATTGTTTCAAGGCTCATTTTCTTCTTTCTCTGCCCCAGCTCTGGAATCAGTTCCAAGAGGCTCTGGTTCCTTTTGGTAGAAAAAGATACTTAGAAATTAAGAGTAGATACTAGTTTTGCTAGTTATTATGGGGTACTATTGTTTCTAAGGTCTCTCAGCAGAAAAAGCTAAGAAATACATGTATGTAGGTATGCATGTATGTATGTATGTATGTGTGTGTTTTTCTATCTACCTATCACCTATCTATCTCTCTATGATCTATCTGTCTACCAATCATCTGTCTAACCTATGCTACCTACCTGTTAAAAACCATGAGTATATACTGATACCTGTACTTACAATCAATACCACAGAGTTCACTCTGCTCTCCCCACCTTGCCATATTTGTACCTGCCTTCTACAGTGAGACCCTGGTTCTCATTATCCACAGTATATTTACTTATTTGCTCATTCCTAGAATAGGCATAAAGTGTTTCTAAAATTGCTAATTGTAACACTGTGAAGAAACAAACCTACTTAACTAGGTTTAATATTTGTTTACAGTTCTTTTACTTTTTACCCGAATATATACAGTTAAAATACTGTATTCAAATGTTACTTGGGTTGTTTGTTTTCTCTCTTTTTCCATTCAGAGTGGTGACATTATTCATTTGAAATAAAATTAAGTACCTTTATTTTTGTTTGTATTCCATTTTGGGATCTCCTTCATTCTTGCTGATTTCATTTATTTATTTATTTGAATTTTATTTTTTTATACAGCAGCTTCTTATTAGTCATACATTTTATACACATCAGTGTATACATGTCAATCCTAATCTCCCAATTCATCACACCATCAGCCCCCCCACCCCTTTTTCTCCTTGGTGTCCATATATTTGTTCTCTACATCTGTGTCTCACTTTCTGCCCTGCAAACCGGTTCATCTGTACCATTTCTCTAGGTTCCACATATATGCATTAATATGCAATATTTGTTTTTCTCTTTCTGACTTACTGCACTCTGTATAACAGTCTCTACAAATGACCCAATTTCGTTCTTTTTTATGGCTGAGTAATATTCCATTGTATATATGTACCACCACTTCTGTATCCATTCGTCTCTCGATGGGCATTTAGGTTGCTTCCATGACCTGGCTATTGTAAATAGTGCTGCACTGAACATTGGGGTGCATGTGACTTTTTGAATTATGGTTTTCTCAGGATATATGCCCAGTAGTGGGATTGCTGGGTCATATGGTAATTCTAGTTTTAGTTTTCTAAGGAGCCACCATACTGTTCTCCATAGTGGCTGTATCAATTTACATTCCTACCAACAGTGCAAGAGGGTTCCCTTTTCTCCACACCCTCTCCAGCATTTGTTGTTTGTAGATTTTCTGATGATGCCCATTCTAATTGGCATGAGGCAATACCTTATGGTAGTTTTGATTTGCATTTCTCTAATAATTAGTGATGTTGATCAGCTTTTCATGTGCTTCTCAGCCATCTGTATGTCCTCTTTGGAGAAATGTCTACTTAGGTCTTCTGCCCATTTTTTGATTGGGTTGTTTGTTTTTTTTAATATTGAGGTGCATGAACTGTTTATATATTTTGGAGATTAATCATCTGTCCATTGATTTGTTTGCAAATATATTTTCCCATTCTGAGGGTTGTCTTTTTGTCTTATTTGTAGTTTCCTTTGCTTTGCAAAAGTTTTGAAGTTTCATTAGGTCCCATTTGTTTATTTTTGTTTTTATTTCCATTACTCTAGGAGGTGGATCAAAAAAGATCTTGCTGTGATTTATGTCAAAGAGTGTTCTTCCTATGTTTTCCTCTAAGAGTTTTATAGTGTCCGGTCTTACATTTAGGTCTCTAATCCATTTTGAGTTTATTTTTGTGTATAGTGTTAGGGAGTGTTCTAATTTCATTCTTTTACTTGTAGCTGTTCAGTTTTCCCAGCACCACTTATTAAAGAGACTGTCTTTTCTCCATTATATATCCTTGCCTCCTTTGTCATAGATTAGTTGACCATAGGTGCGTGGGTTTATCTCTGGGATTTCTATCCTGTTCCATTGATCTATGTTTCTGTTTTTGTGCCAGTACCATATTGTCTTGATTACTGTAGTTTTGTAGTATATTCTGAAGTCAGGAAGTCTGATTCTTCCACCTCCGTTTTTTTCCCTCAAGACTGCTTTGGCTATTCAGGGTCTTTTGTGTCTCCAAACAAATTTTAAGATGTTTCATTCTAGTTCTGTAAAAAATGCCATTGGTAATTTGATAGGGATTTCATTGAATCTGTATACTGCTTTGGGTAGTATAGTCATTTTCACAATATTGATTCTTCCAATCCAACAACATGGTATATCTCTCCATCTGTTTGTATCATCTTTAATTTCTTTAAGCAGTGGCTTACAGTTTTCTGTATACAGGTCTTTTGTCTCCCTAGGTAGATTCATTCCTAGATATTTTATTCTTTTTGTTTCAGTGGTAAATGGGAGTGTTTCCATAATTTCTCTTTCAGATTTTTCATCATTGTTGTATAGGAATGCAAGAGATTTCTGTGCATTAAATTTGTATCCTGCAACTTTATCAAGTTCATTGATTAGCTCTAGTAGTTTTCTGGTGGCATCTTTAGGGCTCTCTATGTATAGTATCATGTCATCTGCAAACAGTGACAGTTTTACTTCTTTTCCAATTTGTATTCCTTTTATTTCTTTTTCATCTCTGATTGCTGTGGCTAGGACTTCCAAAACAATGTTGAGTTATAGTGGCGAGAGTGGACATCCTTGTCTTGTTCCTGATCTTAGAGGAAATGCTTTCAGTTTTTCACCACTGAAAGTGATGCTTGCTGTGGGTTTTTCATATATGGTCTTTATTATGTTGTGATAGTTTCCCTCTATGCCTACTTTCTGGAGAGTTTTATCATAAATAGATGTTGAATTTTGTCAAAAGCTTTTTCTGCAACTATTGAGATGATCATATGGTTTTTATTCTTCAATTTGTTAATATGGTGTATCACATTGATTGATTTGCATATATTGAAGAATCCTTGCATCCCTGGGATAAATCCCACTTGATCATGGTGTATGATCCTTTTAATGTGGTGTTGGATTCTGTTTGCTAGTATTTTGTTGAGGATTTTTGCATCTATATTCCTCAGTGATATTGGTCTGGAATTTTCTTTTTTTGTAGTATCTTTGTCTGGTATTGGTATCAGAGTGATGGTGGCCTTGTAGAATGAGTTTGGGAGTATTCTTTCTTCTGCAATTTTTTGGAAGAGTTTGAGAATGATGGGTGTTAGCTCTTCTCTAAATGTTTGATAGAATTCACCTGTGAAACCATCAGGTCCTGGGCTTTTGTTTGTTGGAAGACTTTTAATCACAGTTTCAATTTCAGTGCTTGTGATTGGTCTGTTCATATTTTCTATTTCTTCCTGGTTCAGTCTTGGAAGGTTATACCTTTCTAAGAATTTGTCCATTTCTTCCAGGTTGCCCATTTTAATGGCATAGAGTTGCTTGTAGTAGTTTCTTAGGATGCTTTGTATTTCTGCATTGTCTGTTGTAACTTCTCCTTTTTAATTTCTAATTTTATTGATTTGAGTCCTCTCCCTGTTTTTCTTGATGAGTCTGGCTAATCGTTTATGAATTTTGTTTATCTTCTCAAAGAACCAACTTTTAGTTTTATTGATTGGTCCTATTGTTTTCTTTGTTTCTGTTTCATTTATTTCTGCTCTGATCTTTATGATTTCTTTCCTTCTGCTAACTTTGGGTTTTGTTTGTTCTTCTTTCTCTAGTTCCTTTAGGTGTAAGGTTAGATTGTTTATACGAGATTTTTATTGTTTCTTGAGGTAGGCTTGTAGAGGTATAAACTTCTCTCTTAGAACTGCTTTTGCTGCATCCCATAGGTTTTGGATCATCGTGTTTTCATTATCATTTGTCTCTAGGTATTTTTTGATTTCCTCTTTGATTTCTTCAGTGATCTCTTGGTTATTTAGTAACGTCGTGTCTAGCCTCCACATGTTTTTGTTTTTTATGTTTTTTTCCCTGTAATTCATTTCTAATCTCATAGCGTTGTGGTCAGAAAAGATGCTTGATATGATTTCAGTTTTCTTAAATTTATTGAGGTTTGATTTGTGACCCAGGATGTGATCTATCCTGGAGAATATTCCTTGCACACTTGAGAAGAAAGTGTAATCTGCTGTTTTTGGATGGAATGTCCTATAAATACCAATTAAATCTATCTGGTCTATTGTGTCATTTAAAGCTTCTGTTTCCTTATTTATTTTCATTTTGGATGATCTGTCCATTGGTGTAAATGAGGTGTGAAAGTCCTCCAGTATTTTTGTGTTACTATTGATTTCCTTTTTTATAGCTGTTAGCAGTTGCCTTATGTATTGAGGTGCTCCTATGTTGGGTGCATATGTATTTTAATTGTTATATCTTCTTATTGGATTGATTGCCTGATCATTATGTAGTGTCCTTCCTTGTCTCTTGTAACATTCTTTATTTTAAAGTCTATTTTATCTGATATGAGTATTGCTACTCCTGCTTTCTTTTGATTTCCATTTGCATGGAATATCTTTTTCCATCAACCCTCACTTTCAGTCTGTATGTGTCTCTAGGTCTGAAGTGGGTCTCTTGTAGACAGCATATATATGGGTCTTGTTTTTGTATCCATTCAGCAAGCCTGTATCTTTTGGTCGGAGCATTCAATCAGTTCACATGTAAGCTAATTATCGATATGTATGTTCCTATGACCATTTTCTTAATTGTTTTGTGTTTGTTTTTGTAGGTCCTTTTCTTGTCTTGTGATTCCCACTTAGAGAAGTTCCTTTAGCATTTGTTGTAGAGTTGGTTTGGTGGTGCTGAGTTCTCTTAGCTTTTGCTTGTCTGTAAAGCTTTTGATTTCTCCATCAAATCTGAATGAGATCCTTGCCAGGTAGAGCTATCTTGGTTGTTGGTTCTTTCTTTTCAGCACTTAATTATATCATGCCATTCCCTTCTGGCTTGTAGAGTTTCTGTTGAGAAATCAGCTTTTATTCTTATGGGAGTTCCCTTGTATGTTATTTGTTGTTTTTCCCTTGCTGCTTTCAATAATTTTTCTTTGTCTTTAATTTTTGTCAATTTGATTACTATGTGTCTCAGCATGTTTCTCCATGGGTTTATCCTGTATGGGACTCTCTGCAATTCCTGGACTTGGATGGCTATTTCCTTTCCCATGTTAGGGAAGTTTTTGACTATAATCTCTTGAAATATTTTTTCAGGTCCTTTCTCTCTCTCTTCTCCCTCTGGGACCCCTACAATGCGAATGTTGTTATGTTTAATGTTGTCCCACATGTCTCTTAGGCTGTCTTCATTTCTTTTCATTCTTTTTTTCTTTATTCTGTTCCACAGCATTGAATTCCAGCATTCTGTGTTCCAGGTCAGTTATCTGTTGGTCTGCCTCAGTTATTCTGCTATTGATTCCTTCTATTGTATTTTTCATTTCAGTTATTATATTGTTCATCTCTGTTTGTTTGTTCTTTAATTCTTCTAGGTCTTTGTTAAACATTTCTTGCATATTCTCCATCTTTGCCTCCATTCTTTTTCTGAGGTCCTGGATCATCTTCACTATCATTATTCTGAATTCTTTTTCTGGAAGGTTGCCTCTCTCCACTGTATTTAGGTTTTTTTCTAGGGTTTTATCTTGTTCCTTCATCTGGTATATAGCCCTCTGCCTTTTCATCTTGTCTATCTCTCTGTAAATGTGTTTTTTGTTCCACAGGCTACAGGATTGTAGTTCTTCTTGCTTCTGTTGCCTGCTCTCTGGTGGATGATGCTATCTAAGAGGCTTCATGGGAGGGACTGGTGATGGGTAGAGTTGACTGTTTTTCTGGGGGGCTGAGCTCAGTAAAACTTAATCTACTTGACTGCTGATGGGTGGGTCTGGGTTCCCTCCCTGTTGGTTGTTTGGCCTGAGGCAACCCAACACTGGAGCCTACCTGGACTCTTTGGTGGGGCTAATGACAGACTCTGGGAGGGCTCATGCCAAGGAGTACTTCCCAGAACTTCTGCTGCCAGTGTCGTTGTCCTCACAGTGAGACACATCCACCCCCAGCCTCTGCAGGAGAACCTCCAACACTAACCTGTAAGTCTGGTTCAGTCTTCTATGTGGTCACTGCTCCTTCCCCTGTTTCCCGATGAGCACCTTACTTTGTGTGTGCCCTCCAAGAGTGGAGTCTCTGTTTCCCACAGTTCTGTCAAAATCCTGCAATCAAATCCCACTAGCCTTCAAAGTCTGATTATCTAGGAATTCCTCCTCCCGTTGCTGGACCCCCAGTTAGGATGCCTGACTTGGGGCTCAGAACATTCAGTGCAGTGGGTGGACTTCTATGGTATAAGTGTTCTCCAGTTTGTGAGTCACCTACCCAGCAGTTATGGGATTTGATTTTTTCTGTGATTGCGCCCCTCCTACCGTCTCATTGTGACTTCTCCTTTGTCTTTGGATTTGGGGTATCTTTTTTGCTGATTTCCAGTGTTTTTCTTTTGATGATTGTTCAGCAAATAGTTGTGATTCTGGTGTTCTTGCAAGAGGGAGTGAGAGCACGTTCTACTCTGCCATTTTGAACCCATCTCTCATTTATTTAATTTTTTGATTATGTGCAGTACTATCATGGTTGCAACATCAGAACTCTCCAAAAAAAGTATACTCAAGAGTAGTGACTCCCTGACCCATGTCTTCTACTCTGTTTCCTTCTCCCCATCCTGCCCACCCCATTCCCACATATCGCCTATAGGTAATGAATCACATTATTTTATGTTTGGTCCTTCCTGTGTTTCTTTTTGCACAAATTAGCATATTCATGTATATTTTACCTTATGGACATAGAACAGAGTGAAAACTCACTTATTCTCCAATTCAAAAGACTTGGATGCTCTCTTAAGTAATCTCTCTATCTGATTTTCAGTAGGCCTTCTCTTCCTGGTTACCTTTAGGGCTTGAACACATGGGCATATTCTAATCTGCTTATTACAGAAAGCTTAGGCACCCATGTGGCTTTCCACCGTGGCCTCACTTAAGGCTAATGTTTTCAGTACAGATGTATACAAGCCAGCAAAGACTTGTTTGAGGCAGAAATTGTCCAAATTACAAGAATTAAGCAGAATAAAAATCCAACTTTAACTTCATTCATAAAGTAAGAGATAAAATTATATAAAGGAAATAAAATAAACCATAAGAAATAAAAGTGCTTTAGACACATGTCAATTTTCTTCTATTGAAATAAATCATTTATTTTAGCAGTGGAAGCACTTATTTCAATATTAGAAAAATAATGCTATTTGTTTTCAGCATAAAATAACCCTCAGGTGGAATAGACACATTGATTTTTTAAAAATGGATTTCAAATAAATACAGTGTCTTCCTAATGAAAACTTACATTTACCAAAATATAGTAGTTACATAAGCCAGTGGCTTCCCAAGGAAAGAGAAAATTGCATTCCCTTCTTTTTCATTGTTTTTTTTTTTAAATAAAATTTGTTCTTTCTGTTTGACTGGCCAATTTGATTGCAGCATTTTAAAACTCAGCTAGATGCAATACAGATCCACAGGCTTGACTTAGGAAAACTGAGCCCATATAGCACAACAATTGGATCCACACATTAATTAGATCCAGAGGTAAACCTCAGCTTATTGTCACTGGGCTTCTGGGCTGAAGGAATCTAGAAATAGGACACTTTGATCTTCTGATTGATTGTCTATGATATTTGGTATGAGAGAGCAAGTTATGAGAAAACAGAACAGCTGTGCAACAGCTATAATCAAATGCAAATGTGTAGGAGTCTCCACAACAAAATAACAAAGACAGAAGAATGATTCCCATTTTGATCAATAATAGCCAGTCTTCCACCCCTGAAAATTTTCACACACAATAATCACTATTAAAGCTGTTTCTGTTTTGCTAAATTGAAACTTTCAGTGTATAGGTATGTTGCCTGATGGCATGCAGGCTCATGGTAGAGTATTAATCATGCAGCTAAATGAACTGAGTCCCAACAAAATCATGTAAAATAACATCATCTCCTTAAAATTAATTCATTGGGAGAAATTTTTTAAAAAAAGAGATGTGGGGAGCAAAGTTTATGCTTGCTGCAGTGAAACCCTATTATAACAGGTCCACACTACAGCACTATAAAATATACATAATGCTGTTGGTGGTAGAAGTATTCCAGAGGGCTACTGGGTATCTGAGCATGCATTCAATTCCTTGGCTAATAGTTGCATCTATTCCTTATTTTCTGTCCCTGACTTTTATCCATTTTTTCATTAATGTCTACTGAGTACCTACTATGAGTCAGCTGGCTGTGCTATGTACCCTTTTGACTTACATCTTGCCTCCTCCAATGCATTCTAGACGTGGCTATTAGATCAATATTGTCAAAACACACTTTGATTGTTTCAAAATCAGCTTCAAAAACTTTCCTTGACACCCTGTTGCCTACCAATATAATCCCAACACTTTCTCTTGACACTTAGATCTCTCTGCAATATGTTTCTTTCCAGCTTTAGCTTCCACATTTTCCCCACTAGACTATAAGCTCCTTGGTTGCAGTTCAGTTCGTTCCAATGAAAATTCATTGAGTATTTACCATGACGAGGCATGGGGATAACATGGTGAATATGAAGAATTCTTGTTATAGTGGAGAAGCCTGACACAAGAAATAAATGCTTTCAATATAACGTGGCTAAGTCCAATAACGAGACTGAGCAGAGGGTACTCAGGAAGCACAGAGGACATGCTTGTAACTCAACCCGGGGATTGAGGGGTGGCTTCTTAAAGGAGTGCAGACCCCAACCCTTATTCAACTTTACATTCCTCTGGCACACAGTCACTTGAATGCATATATCATCCTCATGCTATAGTCAATTTGGAAGACTCATCTTCCCTGAACAGTTGTTTTTCTGTCTCTCACCTCTTTGCCTCGAATACCCTCTTTTTTGTCACCATCTTTGCCTTTCAGAGGCCCAGATCAAATGCCACCTTGTCCATGATGGCTTTTCTGATTACTGAAACCAGTCAATAAGCATTAGATAAGATTATATTCTGTGACAGAAAATAATTAAGATGAGTTCAAAATGGACGATATTAACTATCTGTAGCAGTAAGTGAAGTGTAATTAGTGTGCCCACATCTCTCAAAGAGAGCTTGTTAGCCTATCCCTCCACTCTGAGCCCAAGATCTACATATTCAACTGCCAACTTGGCATTTCCATTTGGATTTCACACAAGCAACTGAAACGCAACCTGTCCCAAGCAGAACCCATTATCTTTTCTATCTTGTTTGTCTGTTTCTGTTCCGGTGTCTCCTGTACCAGTGAATAGCATCACCATTCGCCCAGTTGCTCAAGCCAAATACACGGGATTCATCTTACATTCACTCCACACCCCTTATTCAGTCACTTGCCAACTTTTATCTATTCTGCTATCTAAATATTTCTCTCCATATTCTCTGTCACAACCCACTGTCACTTCTTGCCTGGAATACTACAAGAGCTTCCTGTCTGGTCTCCCCGCCTCCAGTCTTGTTTCCTTTCAAATCTCCCTCCAATCTGCAGGCAGAGCGATCTTAAAGTGAAAATATGATGCAGTCAGACCCATCCTTAAAACACTCCAGCCAATTGCAGTTGCCTTGAGGGTGAAGTCCAAAATCTTACAAGGCTTCTCAGGTTCAGTCCCATCTCTCAGCGCTCTCCCCATCACTCTCTCCTCCCCAGTCACGTGTTAGATTTCTTTCAGTTCACACTGAACTATATCTCACATCATGGCCTTCAGTCATGCTGTCTCCTCTGCCTGGAACACTCTTTCCTCCATCTTTGTGTGGGTGATTCTTATTTATCCTCTAGATCTCACTGCTTCAGGATGGCTTTCCCCAAATTTAAAGATAGTAGCTGTCTTAGTTTGTTCTGGATGCTATAACAAAATACCAGAAACTGTGTGGCTTATAAACAACAGAAATTGATTTCTGCAGTTCTGGAGGCTGGAAGTCTAAGATCAGGGTGTCCTCATGCTCGGGTTCTTGTGAGGATCCTCTTCCAGGTCACAGACTTCTTGTTGTGTCCTCACATGGTGGAATGGGTAAGTTAGCTCTAAGGAACTTCTTTTATAAGAGCACTAATCATATTCATGAGGGCTTTGTCTTCATGACCTAACCACCTCCCAAAGGCCCCACCTCCTAATACCTTCACCTTGGCCATTAGGTTTTCAATACATGAATTTCGGAGAGATGCAAACATTCAGACCACAGCTAATAAGATGATCCAGTTAATTCTACCGATTCTGGTTCCATACTCACTTGGCAACCTCCTGGTAATAATAAAAAGCTTACCTTACTATATTTTTATTCATCAGAGAAACTAAGACATTGTTTAATTCTTCTGGAATATTTTTTATAACCAAAAAATTTTTTTTCAAACCCTGACATTCTGGTTTATGCATTAATCTGTGTAAACTAAGTTAGATAACATCTCCTCCATCTTGCTTCTCTCTAATATTACAAATCACAAGTAGAAATGATGCTGCCTTCCTCACCACTCCTACAGCTCTTAGCTTGTAGCTCCACTCCTGCCCTTCTCTCATACCTTAGGCATATTGTGTATGTCTCATCTCCTCTATCAGGAAGCAAGACTGTGGTACTTTGTTCATTTCTGTATAAATAGAATGAATAGGTGCTCAGTAAGGATTTGTTAACAGTACTAAAACAATGCTATGGTTAGAAGTGACATATCTAACCCTGTTGATTCTACTTCTTAACTCTCTACTCAATGTGTTCTCTCCTCTCTAACACCACTGCCATTATTTTCAGGCCTCATCTGTTCTCTCCTGGGTTATTGCAACAGCTTCCTTACTGGTATACAGGTTTATAATTTTTTCCCTCCAACACTGCGTTTTCCACCTTGATGTCAGGGTGCTTAAGCCACTTCAACACAACTTCCTATTTTCTTCAGAATAATAAACAAACTCATTAACATGGCTCCTAAGGACCTTCACGATTTGGCCCCTACTTACCTCCCAAGTCCTACTGTCCTTCCCTGCCCCCCACCCCCACCCTTTTCCTATTCTTCAATCATACTGATCTACTTGCTATTTCTTTATGTGCTCTGGTCTTTCATAACCTACATCTTTGCACATTTTGCTAGATCTGTCAGGAATAACAGAAATTATATCCCCTCTCTCTGGATATAATTTCTATATACACTTTAAGACATAAATCTAGAGACAGTTACCCTGGAAAGCCTTCCCTGACATGTCACCTAGGCTTTCCTATGCTCTTACTTTCTTAACATTGGTTGCTAATTTCTGTCATAGAACATACCATATCCGTCTCTCTCTCTCTCTAGTCACATCACCCTACCTCTTAATAAACAAAATCAAACTGGGAACTCTTCAAAGATAGGCACCATGGGCATCCTGCTTACAATTGTATCTCCAGGGCATAGCACATGCCCAGTATGTACCAGGTGCTCAAGACACATCTGATGAATGAATATTCTAGGACGCTGGTGCTCTGGGCGAGGGATGAGCTGTTTCCAGGAAATTAGAATAGAACATAACCAAATGTACAATATTGAGACAATGAATCAGCAACCCTACTAAGCTCAATAGTTGATTGTAACATATATCCTCTAATAAGTCAGAGAATTTCATTACCTGCCCTCCCAACACAGTGTGGGAGGGGACTGGAAAAAGACATTTTATGTGTCTAGTGACTAAGAAAATAAGAACAGGAATAATAATAATAACAGCAGCCACAGCAGCAACAGCAGTGATTTATTAACTGCCGACTTTGGGCCCAGGCACTATCATATGTACTCTATGTAGGTTACAACATTTAGATTTCACAGTAATTCTAGGAGGTAGGTACTATTATTTACAGTTCACAGATGAGAAAACTAAAGCTTAGGGGGTTAAGTGTTTCTGATAAGCTATATAGCTAATAAATGGAAGAGCTTTGGTTCAATCCCATTTCCATCTGATGAAAAACTCTAGGTTCTTAATTGCTACCCTGTGTTTTCTAGAAAAGTGTTCAACTTAAGACACAAAACCAGACACACAGACATACATAGATACATCCACAGCATTGCTGAGAATGCTGTAAGGAAAATCCAGAGCTTAACTTCCTTAACCAGTCTCCTTCCTCCTCCCTCCTTTAATTCTGAATGAAAGGAGTCTCTAAGGAGAGACCGGAATGGTCAATGTGCACATTCTTTTCTAACATTTGAGACACTGAAAATTTGCTGGGCTCTTTCCATTTAGGTTGCTTTCAGATTTTTTGCTAACAATTTTTCTCACTATGGGCTCTTGCGGCAAAGCTTGAAGGGGGAACACTGGCTACAGAGATGGAGGAACTTGCCTGAGGCCTCCCGAAGTGTTGAGCCCCAGACATGGATGAGAGGACCAGGGGTGGGGAGAAAGTTCAGAGTATTAAGCTGTTCCTTCAAAGTGGATGTTCTCCAGGCTGTTCCTTAAATAAGTCTTGGCTTAGAAACCTAGTAGGGAACTGCAGTCAAATCAATCTCTCTCTCTTTCTCTCCATCTTTCTCAGGGAGATTCCCAGCATGGGCCATATGGGCCATCTAGTCAGGGTAGAATGGGACACTGTTGTGTGCTAGGGTAGACACAAATTTCATTTCCTCTTACTCATTCAAATCATGCCTCTTCCTCAATATTCAACTCCCATCTTCCTTGACTGTTTTAATTTTCCACTTTCCTTTATGATTTCTCACTTTTGTATGTCAGTAATATACCAGAGATTAGGTATTTATGGCATCGCTTGAGTTACAGGATTTATTGTAGTGGAATGCATTTGGATGTAGGGAGGATTGCTAGACGACTGTAGTCACCCAGGAAGGAGGTGACCAGAATTCAAAATAAAGATTTGATTTTGGAAACAGAGAGGGAGAAAGGGCTGCAAAGGGCATTTTCTGGAAATCTTGCTTCCATATTCTATACAGCTTATTTTTTTTTTTTTACACTGTCATGGTTTAAAAATAAGATCACCTTAATTGAGAAAGAGTTTCTATTCAGACTATTGATAGGGAAATCTGGATGCACATGAAATCCTGCTGCAACAGATGATGCTAAGCATCCTGTTGTGTTAGACACCAGCAGTGGTGAGTCCAGCTTGATAGAGGCTTTAACTGCAGTCCAGCCTTCTTTGTATTTGTCTCTCTATAGAGACAGTATTTTAATATTATTTATTGTAACAAGAATTGCCCTGAAGCAATCAAAATATATCTGGGTGTTCCTGGGTTTGTGCTTTAGAGTCTAGACCTTTATGATGGTCACTCATTTATTAATGTGCTAAAGAGAGGAGACTTTCTCATTAACAAAAGAAATGGCCGAAAAGGGTTGTGACGCCAGTCAATCGGACCTTTTTTTTTAAACACCTTTATTGGAGTATAATTTCTTTACAATGGTGTGTTAATTTCTGCTTTATAACAAAGTGAATCAGCTATACATATACATATATCCCCATATCTCCTCCCTCTTGCGTTTCCCTCCCACCCTCCCTATCTCACCCCTCTAGGTGGTCACAAAGCACAGAGCTGATCTCCCTGTGCTATGCGGCTGCTTCCCACTAGCTATCTATTTTACATTTGGTAGTATATATAAGTCCATGCCCCTCTCTCACTTCGTCCCAGCTTACCCTTCCCCCTCCCCATGTTCTCAAGTCCATTCTCTACATCTGCTTCTTTATTCCTGTCCTGCCCCTAGGTTCTTCAGAACCATTTTTTTTTTTTTTAGATTCTCTATATATGTGTTAGCATACGGTATTTATTTTTCTCTTTCTGACTTACTTCACTCTGTATGACAGACTCTAGGTCTATCTACCTCACTGCAAATAACTCAATTTCATTTCTTTTTATGGCTGAGTAATATTCCATTGTATATATGTGCCACATCTTCTTTATCCATTCATCTGTTGACGGATACTTAGATTGCTTCCATGTCCTGGCTATTATAAATAGAACTGCAATGAACATTGTGGTACATGACTCTTTTTGAATTATGGTTTTCTCAGGGTATATGCCCAGTAGTGGGATTGCTGGGTTGCATCGTAGTTCCATTTTTAGTTTTTTTTATTTTTTGCGGTACGCGGGCCTCTCACTGCTGTGGCCTCTCTCGTTGCGGAGCACAGGCTCCGGACGTGCAGGCTCAGCGGCCATGGCCCACGGGCCCAGCAGCTCCACGGCACGTGGGATCTTCCCAGACCGGGGCACAAACCCATGTCCCCTGCATCGGCAGGTGGACTCTCAACCACTGCGCCACCAGGGAAGCCCCTATTTTTAGTTTAAGGAACCTCCATACTGTTCTCCAACCAGGCCTTTAGTGGAGATGTGAAAGCATCAAATAAACTCCTTTCATGTGTCAGCAATGAATTCATTTTCAAATATAGGCTGTTTTCCTCTACTCACAGGTACTGAAATATGGCATTTCTTACAGGCCATTTTAAGTCCTAATTGCATTTCAACATTGAGGATGAAATCATTTAACATGAACTGTATTTGTAGACAATCTGCAAACACATTTCCTCCCATGAAAAAAAAATGTAAGAAGAAAAATGTCTAATGATTTTTTTAAAAAAAATATTAGGGACCAGTGACTGAAAGCAAGAATCATAATCGAAAGATAAATCTAAAGAGCTGGAAAGAAAATAGAATTAAATTTTAAATAGTTGAATTATTGGACTCAGAAGTTCCTATTTCAGAAAGATTCATTCAGCTACCAAATGCTAATAATTATATATCTGCCTCCTCATAGTTGTGTGGCTACCTGTGACCAGTCATCATTAATACTGCGACATAAGTCAGATTCTAGCTCTGCCCTTTTGGCTGTCTTAAGCGAATTACTGGCAAAGTACGAATGCAGAGACTGCAAATGACTGGAAGAAGCGATGACTAGGGGATGATAACAAGTCAGGTGAGGCTTGGATAATCATAAGAAAGCAGAAGAGAAACATGGCAACATTTCTTCCTCTTTTAAATATGTCTCCCCTGGCTTGGGCTTTAGTCCTGGGCTCAAATTAAGAGACACAGTGAATATATATCAAAACAAACAAACAAACAAACTGCAAAATGTGCATGCTTTTTGATCCAGAAATTCCACTGTAGGAATTTATTTCAAGTAAATTAATAAAGATGTGGGTAAAAACAGAGTTGTAATGAAGTTCTTTGCAGCATGATTTGTTACAGCAAAACATTGGAAACAGCTTATAAGTATAGAAAAAGGAGGATTGATTAAATAAATTATGGCAGATCCATGAGATGGAATATAAGGCAGCCATTAAAATTATGATGTAGTCTTTTTTATTGGAATAATATATGATCATAATTTTTTGTTTGTTTGTTTTTGTTTTTTTGGCTGTGTTGGGTCTTTGTCGTGGCACAAGGGTGTCTCTCTAGTTGCAGGTGCGGTTTTCTCTCTCTAGTTGTGGCATGTGGGCTTAGTTGCCCAGTCAAGGATCAAACCCCCATCTCCTGCACTGGAAGGCAGATTCTTTACCATTGGACCACCCAAGGAAGTCCCGATCATAATTGTTAATTGAGAAAAAAGTGTTATAAAACTACCCAAAGTCTGACTCCTTAAAAATATACATAGAAAAATCCCTGAAAAACATACAGCAAGGCATTTCCAGCAGCTGTCTCTAAACAGTTTTTATTATGGTTGCTTTTTGTTCTTACTTTTCCTTTTCCCTTTTTCTTGTTTCTATGTTAAGATACTTCTGTCATTAATATGCATTGTTTTAGTCATAATATAAAATGAATACAACAAGCTTCATTTGAGAAGAATGATATGGTTGCCAAGGCAACAATAATTCCAGAAGTTTGGAATGCCCCTTTGTATGACTATGTGCAAGTTATACACCTCCCTTGAGACTCAGTTTACTCATTTGTGATAATGGAGTAACAACACCTATTCACAAAGTTGTTGAGAGGATTAATAAGGCAAAGTGTATAAAAGTGCCTGACATTGCCTTCAGCACATTGATGGGAGGTCAATATATACTGAATCACCATCTGAATGATAGGTCAACAATCTGTATTTCACACAAGGATTAACAAATTAGAATATATGCTAGAGTATACCACTTTGATAGCTAAAAAAAATCTATTATTCAAACACAAACAAGGTAGCATTTAGCATGGAATATAGTGAGATCGCTCTTAATCCGCTGTGTGAAGGGTAGGTAGAATGTGGACATTTGGAAGGGCATGACCAGCTAAACTCAGATTAATCCAGGCACCTACTTCACCAGCAGAAGCCAGAACCCATGACCTCCCTTATATGAGTGCAAAGACAGAGTAGTGCAACCATGCATGTTATGCTCATTCCTTGTGAAAATGGAAAATGTCAACTAAAAATAACTGTCTTTAAATACTACCATTAACAAAACCCAAGAGTTTTAAGCAAACAGATGTCTAAGAAGAAAGTTACTTTCTAAAACATAAGTGGGACAATGTAACCTGCCAAATTGCTATGTATTCAGTTTCTAAGACACTGATATTGGCAAGTTCTATATTACTCTCTATAGGTAGAAACTCCAGACAATGAATGAAGAGCAAATGGTACTTTTGAGCCTGGGGAGGAATGGTTTACTCAGCCATTTAACAAATATTTATTGAGCAGGTACTATGTGGCATGCTCTGTGGTAGATACTAATGGCAATGGGATAAGATCCTCCCTGCCCTCATGGAATTTTCCATGATAATGGTGAACTAAGGTAGATGAGACACCAAGAAACCTGTTTCATTTTGTGTTCTGTTAAGAGGGACTTGCATATGCTACACAAGAATGCAGTGCCTTGGTTTCTTTCTATTCTTAAAATATGGAAAACAAAGCTACCTTTCTTGATGATAAAATATATGAATAATTGGAAATTGTCTCAAGCCTTTGTTGAAAAATGCTTTTTGGAAAATGCTGGGAAGTTTTTCAGACAATATTTTGATACTTTCCTTTATCCTTGTTTCTTCCACTGAAAAGTCTTGAAAAGCAACAAATCAAAATGCTCTATTTTATTTAAGCCCTTTTCTCTTTACTTAAAACTTTGGAGTCTGTTTTTATTTTTTCTTTTCTCTTCCTTCCTCCCTCCTTCCTTCCCTCCCTCCCACCTTTCTTCCTTCTCTCCTTCCTTCCACACGTTATTCCTCTCCAGCCCCTATGTTTAAATACATTATGGTGGAATTGCAAATATGTAATTTGTTTATTTCTCTTTGCCCCCAAGTTGTTCCCCAATCGACTTTATTTTTCAAAAGCAATATAAAGGTTCATCTTTCAACTGGTTAATCCAGGCAAGCTGTTTGTTGGTTCTGTTCTCTCAACTGTTGAGTAATAGTTATTGGATTCAAAAGGGAGAGAGTTGGCTTGTGTCATACAGAGTGGGCCAGGTTCTTGTCTTGCACAGTTGTGCCAGTGCACCTGAAACCCCACCAGCAATGCATTCCTTTCTCTGTACCCTGGCACCTCTTGGCTACCAAGTCAGGTCCAACAGTGGCCATGGCTCACAGGCCCAGCCGCTCCGCGGCATGTGGGATCCTCCCGGACCGGGGCACGAACCCGTGCCCACTGCATCGGCAGGTGGACTCTCAACCACTGCGCCACCAGGGAAGCCCCAAGCCAGGTCCAACAGACTTCATTGATGACTTAGTGAAGAATACACACTTATATTTGGCTAAAACAAGGGTGAAACTCATGTTTTAAAATTTGAAGTAAGAACCAAATTGTAGTTTACAAAAATGAAGGTCTAATCATTTAGCTCATTTGTTTATTATCATTTGCAAATTCCTTATGGTAGGCTACAGCCTCAACACACTTTGACCCCCACCCCTTGTCTGGCTTCAACTCGTATTATTTTCCTTCTTGATCATTACCCTTAAGCTACACTCTTTTCTAGAACATACCAAGCTCATTTCCTCTCCAGGTCTTTTGCTCATGCCACTTGTTCCCTTCTCCTGGAATGGTCTCCTTTTCTCCAAATTACTTCTCCCTCTTCCCCACACCACCACCCGACCAGACTCCGCCATTAACTTAACACTTATCCTCCAGCTCCTCAGCTCAAACCTCATTTTCTCTGGGAGGACTTCCCCGACTTTCCAGATCAAGTCCTCACTTTAAACACATTTTTATGAACTGAAAGAAAGCGATGTAGCTGAAGCATATGGAAGAAGAGTGGTAGTAGTATAGTTTCCAGTTGGAGAGGTAAGCAGGGGACAGACTAAGCATGACCTTGTAGGACTAGTTGATGATTTGGTTAGTAATAGTGTAAGAACATAGAAAGCCAGTAAAGAGAATGTCAGTGATCAGATTTGGGTTTTGAAGAGATCACTCTGACTACTTTATGGAGAATCTGCTTAAATAGCAGAAAGGGATACACAACTGGTACCCCTGGTACACAAGGAGACCAGTCAGGAAGCTATTTGCAATAGTCTAGGAAGGAGAAAATGATGGCTTGGACCATGGTGGTGACCCTGGAGGTACAGAGAAGTTAGTGACAGATATATTAACAAAGTGAAATAAAATCAATAAACCTTCTTGAAGGATGAAATTTGAAGAATGAAGGAGAAGGTGGTGTTCAGGATTGTGCCTAGTCCTGGCTTGTGCAGTTAGATGGATGGCGGAAGACCAGCTTTTAAAGGTATTTGGGTGTGTGGAGGGAGTAGGGTTGAAGGTTGGTAAAAACACTTAAGGTTGTGGGCTGGCTGCAGATTTTAAACTAAAGTTTGTAAATTACTTTGTAGAGTGTTTTATTGTACTATTACAGCTTCATAATAATTATAGCTTACACTTAGTGAATAGGTACTTGTGCCAGGCACTGTTCTACATGCTTCACATATATTACATCACCTAAGCATCAGTAAATGATAATGTTAATGATTCCATCATTATCAGTATCATTATTGCAATATATTGTGCCTTTCTTTCCTGGACGGAGTTAGTTAACACAAACAATTTTTTCTGTCCAATTCTCCTTTTTATAGACTCCATACAGTAAAGTACCATATAGTATAGGCACATTCTTTAGAGAAATTACAGTGCAGTTGATTAGATTATAGCTATCTTTAGTTCTATTCTAATCCTGAAGGCATATCCTGGACTAGTGACATTGTTTAGCTTCTGACATTCCCATGCATGTAACCTACTTATAAATCTGTACTCAGAGTGGGTTATCTTCTCCTGTGTATTGATTCAGACTAACAATTAACTTCATTCTTATAAAGTGATTTTACCTGGCATTATCCCTAAATTTTCATGGTTATTTACTAAAGCCACATATGTACTCACTAGAGCATTCTTGCCCAATCTGGGACAAAGAGCTCATTAGGGTTAAAAATATAATCTCAAATTTTTGCAAAGTCAGCTCAGCAAGAAACCCAGCTGGCAGCCTTTTTGTTTTATTTTTAAAATTCAGTTTTATAAACTGAGGGCAGAAAGTCTCTTAGAGCTTTCTCTGGCCTAAACGCTGACAATTCAAGGACTTCAAAATGCTTACATATAGCTCATTTGGGGAACCTGTGAACTAGCTGGACTAGTCTACATTTGAAATATCAAGGTATAAAAAAATTTGCACAGGTATTTTGGAAATGGATTCAAATTGGCAGGTTGCGTGCTATTGTCACTTTTGATCAACAGCACCAACTTTGTTTGGGAATAGATCTTCTTTTGCCTATTAAGATGGGGGGGTAGTTAAAAAGGGAAAATGTTATTTGTATTGCACAAGAAAACATTAGCAACACAACATCGTAAATCAACTACACTTCAATTTAGAAGAAGGAAAGAAAGAAAGAAAGAAAGAAAGAAAGAAAGAAAGAAAGAAAGAAAGAAAGAAAGAAAGAAAGAAAGAAAGAAAGAAAGAAAGAAAGAAAATATCAGCAGATATCCATTGCACTAGACAGGCAGAAGAATCAAGAGTGTCTTCCTCTCTCAGCTTGATTTTAGGTGGAAAATCACTTGGGCCAAATCAAAACAAAACAAGAGTGGCATTAGAGATGGTATTTAGATTTTCTTGGAGACATGGAGCATGGAAGCATAGATTACTGTATAGGCTTTATGAGCTCTTCATTTGGTTTCAAAATCTATTGCAGTGATCTCAGAACTTTAACTTTTGTCAAGAGTAGTGAAAGAGAAAAGCAGGCATGACTAAAATAACTGACAGACTAAAATCCTAAGCAAGATTTGGGATATAGTACAGTCTGTGGGGCTCAGCTCAGCCTCACTAGCCACATTCACACCCATTTATAAAACAATCAGGAAAAAACTCCTCTAATGAGGGATTGCCAAAGAAGACACTTGATAGGATTTATATGTGAGGAAAGCTCTTTGATTCACAGAAGAGAGGATGATACAGGAAGCTGATAACTACAGCTGCCAAAAAAGGGGATAAATAGCAACTCACAATTGGATGATTTGCAATATACGGCAACAGGAAAAGCTGCCTTACTCTCTTCATGATGGCAGTGGCACCTTGGAGCTATCCACACCACCAAGGAAGAAAGCTGATGGAGCCTGAGAGGCAGCCTGTGTCCTTGCTCTGAAGTTGATTTGCCCAGTCAGTCAAATGCACGTGGGAGGTTTGACTTTGTCGTTCACACTGGTCCAGATGGTGCTGTCCAAAGCCAGAATCTCTGGGCCACAGGAGCAGCATGGAGAAGCTTTCAGCTCCCTGAATCAAATTCTGGCTCTTGCAGCAAGCAAGTCATGGAAGAGTGCCAAACTTTTCCAGCCAAAAAGCTACTGAATTTCGCTTTCTTTCTTACTTTCATCCAACTCTTTGCTTGAAATATTAGAGTTGTAAAATGTGAGTTATGAAGAATTTTTTTCTTCATTTTCAAGACTATTTCTGATGCTTTGTATAATGACATCACCCCAAATTAAGTTTTAAAATAAAAGAAGCTCTTCATTTACATTTTTCTTCAAACTGCACTTGATTCAGAAATAAACGCTTGAGTTCAAAACGCAGAGTACAGCTTGTAAATCATTTTCTTTAACTGATAAGCCCATTGCAATTTTACATGGCATGCCAATTAGTACTGGCTGAACTCTGTCACTGGAACAGTGTTCACAAGTGACCCTTCCACACCATATCATAGGGATTTCGGTTCACATCTTTCAGAGCTGCCTTTGCCTTCCATCTGATCCTATATACTTTGTCTTATGTATAGATGATTATCTCTACCAGACCACAAGCCCCTTTGAGGGCAGGGGATATGTCATGTTTATATGCCTCTACGCTTCCTCCTTTCAACCCAGCCTAGTACTCTGAGGAGTAAACACTCTAAAATGTTTGCTAGAATTGTATTTTATTTTCCAGTCACTTATTTCACCCTTTAAGGTAACACTTTTTTTTTTTTCTGATCCTGCATCACAAGCTAAGAGAATTAAGTGTTTTTCTGTAGTGATGTCCCAAGAGCTTTCTGAGAAACGAGGTAATGTAAACCAGGTAGGAAAGGGATAGAAAAAGTGCTATCAAGTAGTTCAGCCTGGTGCCTAATGTTCATTAAGTTCCTTGTCACGTTCTTTTAGTTTTCAAACATCTTCAGGGTCTAAGTTTATGAAGAAAGACTCATTTTCTTGGCCGGGAAGAGATTGTCATTATTCTTTAATTTATCAAAATTAAATCATAAAATATTTATCATTATTGTTAACCTCACCAATATGCTGAGAAATTCTACAAGTCATACAGGCTCTTCTTTAGTTCAGACATAAGTACCACCTCTTTTAAGAAGCCTTCAGTGATTGTCTTGCCCCACATTTATTTCTCTCTTCTCTAACCTCTTATAATACTGTACAGCATAGCTTAGCATTTAGTATACTACTGGAATTATAAACTCTTGAGGGCAGAGCTATGTTAACTTTCTTCATTTCCCCCAATGTCTCCTAGCATGGGGATCAGACTCTACAATAGTTCATACTTTATGTGTATGATTCAGAATTTATATTCTCAGCCTTATCATTTCACCTGTCTTGACTCAGTAATTTTTTTGAGCCACCTAGGCCTTAAACTCACTGTAACCTTTGACTCTCTCCTTTCTTTTCTTTCACATCCAATCATAGCTCTCAAATTCAGGCCTTTCAAATTTTCCTCTCCCTATTTCTATCTGCTGCTAACTTCCTAATCCAGCCTTTATCATCTGACACTTAGACTATTTCAATGATCCCCTAAATAATCTATCTTGAGTCTCAACTTCATCTACACCCTGAAAGTATGCCTTCACTACCAGATTTATTTTCTTAAAACTCTGTGATAGTATGTCTTTCTTGCTCAAAATTTGGCTTGCCATTGCCATTCAAGTGGCTTGTCACTGCCCTCAAAGGTGAAGTCCAAATTCCTTAGTCTGGTTTCCAAGGCCTTCTATATCTTTTCTAAACGTAAACAACTTTTCTAATTCCCCTATAAAAACAAGTGAATCTAATTAATGTCCCTAAAATATGCTCCACATATCCCCTTGTTTGTACCTTTGTTTCTGTTGTTCACACTGTTAGGAATGCTATTCATCTTCCTCTCTGCCAATGTAATTATTATTGATCATTTCAGGTGCAACCCCAGAGTTGAGCACAATGCTTGGTGCAATAATGATTTGTTGAATGAATTGATCTTTTCCTTTTTTAGGGTTTATGTTGCACTCATTATCTTTACAAATAATTTGACACTTAGCAAATTTTCCTCACATTGTTTAATTTTGATGTCTTTCTAGAGTTTAGCCACAGTAGACATCTGACCCCTTCCTTATGTCTCCTAGTATAGTCATATCAAAGTATTTATATGTTAAGATACATGTTATTTTTTTAAATTAATTTTTATTGGAGTATAGTTGTTTTATGTTGTGTTAGTTTCTACTGTACAGCAAAATGAATCAGCTATATGTATGCATATATCCCCTCTTTTTTGGATTTCCTTCCCGTTTAGGTCACCACAGAGCACTGAGTAGAGTTCCCTGAGCTATACAGTAGGCTCTCATTAGTTATCTATTTTATATGTAGTATCAATAGTGTATATGTGTCAATCCCAATCTCAGAAATATGGAATGCTTCACGAATTTGCATGTCACCCTTGTACAGGGGCCATGCTAATCTTCTCTGTATCATTCCAATTTTAGCATATGTGTTGCTGAAGCGAGCACGACCCCTCTCCTTTAGAGCCCTATATTCTTAAAGTCAAAATTGATATTATTTAGCATTGCTTGGTAAAACCTTTATTTTTTTTCCAGGATATTAAGGTAATTGTCTTCTGAGATGATATTATGTGAGTATCCTCAAATTTTACATGGTTGGATGCAGCAAAAGTTAAATCTACTGTACTAGAAAAACCAGCAATAGCACTCACAGATGACAGCATAGTTACCCTGTACTTTAGCTACCTTTGATAACTGAGCAACATATTGATTTGATCATTTATCAGTCAATTTTCAAGATAGTAAAAACAAAAAAATCAACCCTACCAAGTCCACATGCCATGTGAATTGTAACACAGAATATCACTTCCAATCTTTGTAATTTTGTAACTGAATAAAAAGGGAAACATATAGTTCATTCATAAGATACTTTGTCTATATGTTGCTAGCATCAAGATGGATGGCAACGTTCCTGCTCATAGAACAGGCAGCTTCAAGGTATCTATTCCGTCCTCACATTGGAACTGGATACTATTCATTTCAATAAGTACATATGCTCTGTGAATAATCAGAAATATCAGTAAGACTGAGTTAGGAAGTATGATTCCTTATTGAGAGGCTAGTGAGGAGAGGGGAAATAATATAATGTATTGCAATCCTTTTGGGACAGGTGATCCCCAACATTTATTTCTTGTTGTTTTTATAGATCCCTAAGAAACATTCTAGCTGATGCAATGAATAAAGATAAAGTGGCAAAGGATAGGGACTCAAAGTCACCCAGCATATAGAGTTCTAGAATTCTTGGCTTATAATTTAAATAGGTGTGTATGTGTGTGAATATGTAAGTGTGTGTATGTGTGTGTGTAGTTTGCATGTTTGCCCCCCCCCAAAAAAAGGGGAAGAAAAAGGAAAAGAGAAAAAGGGTCTTAGTTACAGTGTATTTGGTTGTAGGTCACAGAAGCCCACTAAAATTAGCTTAAGTGAAAAAGGGGAACTTTTTGTAAGAAACACGGTGTCTCAAGGAAACCCATGGTAGAAAAGGTAGTTTCCGTCTCAGGGGTAGCTGGAAACTGACTGTCAAGAAACTGGGAAGCTTCTCTTTTTTTAGCACCTCTTTTCCAGATCAACTTTCATAATATCAGCAAATACAAAAGCATGGCCTCCTTACAGCTTCTGAATTTCTAATATTCTTGGTTTATCCAAATAGCAGAGGCTGACCCACATCTTTGCATCACAAGTCCATATTCCTAGGAGAAGAATCTGGTTGGCACACCGGAGGTAAATATTCACCCTCATCTGATCAGCTATGGCTTAGGGGAGGGCCCAGAAGAAAAATCAGCACAGATTAGGTTGAAGGTTTCCACATGTCCAGTCATCTTGGGCTCAGAGGGTGATGCAGTATTGAGTACATGGTACATATATAGCAGCTAGGGCCCACCCCTGCTGGGGGATTGCAGGAAATGGGGTTGTGAGATTGGCAAATACACTAAAAAGTGAATATTATAGCTAAAGATAGGGGATAGGAAAGAGGGAAGAGAAATAGAGGAGAAAGAAGCAGAAAAAGGGAGAAATTTAACCATCTAAGTGTTATATAGTCATTTAGGATTTTTAAAAAAATAAATTTATTTATTTATTTATTTACTTATGACTGCATTGGGTCTTCGTTGCTGCGTGCGGGCTTTCTCTAGTTGTGGCAAGTGTGGGCTACTCTTCATCATGGTGTGCAGGCTTCAGTAGTTGTGGTATGCGGGCTCAGTGGTTGTGGCTCATGGGCTCTAGAGCGCAGGCCTAGTAGTTGTGGCACATGGGCTTAGTTGCTCTGTGGCATGTGGGATCTTCCTGGACCAGGGCTCGAACCCATGTCCCCTGCATTGGCAGGTGGATTCTTAACCACTGTGTCACCAAGGAAGTCCCTGTCATTTGGCTTTGTTATAATACACAGTTCAGGGCAATCGCTATTTCTCATTGCTGTATTATTTATTGTTACTACTCTGTTTACATTATCTTATTGATATGACTTTTTTTTTTTTTTTTAGTGGTACACGGGCTTCTCCCGTTGCGGAGCACAGGCCCCGGACGTGCAGGCTCAGCGGCCATGGCTCATGGGCCCAGCCGCTCCGCGGCATGTGGGATCCTCCAGGACCAGGGCACGAACCTGTGTCCCTTGTATCGGCAGGCGGACTCTCAACCACTGCGCCACCAGGGAAGCACGATATGACTTTTTAAAACTTCATATCGTGATGATATATTTGTAATTATAATTCAACAGCAGTTTATTACACACATAATATAATTTTCTATCCTAAATAAAACATCTAAATGAAAACCTAAATAGGCCTTTTATATACTCATTAACGTAATATGTAAAAATCAAGACAGTGCCTAGAATTCTATATGCAGTGCCCTACTTTGGTGAGGCACAGTTTATCAATTACCATGCAGTTCCGTTACATTTTTTTTAAAGTGTCCATATCCATTAGCTGGAATTAAAATGACATATTTATAAGATTAAATAGTTTTGCATATAGTCCAGTAGCATCTATATTTTACCATGCTGGTGTCTGAAAATGCTTACTTTTCTTTCAAACTCATTACAAGTGTATTTTTAATTAACTAAATTGCTGCATCATCTTTCATTTCTTTTAGCAATATCCTTGGAGAGGTCACTATGAATTTTGACAGTAGGCATTGAATTTTAAGAGCTCTTTCAGTCCTGTGGGGCAAACAATCTGGCCTGATATAGGTCAGGTGACTGTGACATGTGGGAACAGGGACTGTAAGGCTGGCAAAATTTAGATTGGTGGTAGTTACAGAAAAAAAAGTAATAAAAGTTTTAAGGATAAAGGGGTTTTTTAAAATAAATTTATTTATTTATTTATTTATTTTTGATTGTGTTGGGTCTTCATTGCTGTGCGTGGGCTTTCTCTAGTTGTGGCGAGTGGGGGCTACTCTTTGTTACAGTGTGCAGGCTTCTCATTGCGGTGGCTTCTCGTTGCGGAACGCAGGCTTCAATAGCTGTTGGGCACGGGCTCAGTAGTTGCGGCTCGCGGGCTCTAGAGCGCAGGCTCAGTAGTTGTGGCACACAGGCTTAGCTGTTCCGCGGCATGTGGAATCTCCCCGGACCAGGGCTCGAACCTGTGGCCCCTGCATTGGCAGGCGGATTCTTAACCACTGCACCACCAGGGAAGTCCAGGGATAAAGGTTATACATTATAAAATACATTCAAAGGCAAATGTGAATTGAAAAGAGAGCAGATAGGCAAAAGAAATTCTGGGGGGCTGAAGAAGGTGATGATGAAGGCACTGATGAAATGATTGCACTGAAGCACTCGGCTTTATTCATTAGAACCAGGTTGGTGATGTGGATAAAAGTACTGGGCTGGAAGTTAAGAGACTTGGGTTCTAGTTCAGGGTGAGACATTTCTGGGTGTGCAACTTTGGGCAAGTCACTTATCTTCCCCGAGTCTCAGTTTCCTTTTTGGCAAAATGAATGGGTAGGAGGAAGTGGACTCTAAGGTACCTGCCCAGACATTTGATCCTATGACCTAAAATGATTCTTAGAACTGTAATTTTCGATTCTGCTAATCCATGCAATTTCGTCCTGTCAGGGGTCGGTATTAACAATTGATATGATCCAATGATATCTATAAAAAGACTGTTTAGTTTGCATATTTCCTTTCTTTTCCCTGAGGTTGCATATCTTTTTCATGCTGCCCTGGCTTCTCCTTGGTGATGAGAAAGGAATTTCATTTGCAGGAAGAAGCTGAGGGAGGCTGGGTGCCTTGTGATGAATGGGAAGTTATGGGGAGGGTAGCAGCCTGGAACACGTTGAGTTCTATCTCTTCTGGTACTCTCTCACTGGGTAGTAATGGTGTTAAATCGGGGACTAGCATAATACAAGTTTGACAATCGTAAGGGACAGAAATGCAAAGCAAAGGCGATGGTGTTATCAGGTGGCACCCTCTTCACTTCATCTCAGGCAAGCTTCAGGATCGGAGAAAAGGTTAAAAGTGTGATCCAATTTGTAATTTGGAGATAGAAGAATTCATTTTCTAATAGGAACGCTAAACTATATATATAAAAAGAAACTTTTATTAAAACAGTTCTACCACAGTGATTAAGAAGTAGGGCAATTTTCATCATGTAAATTATGTTTTTAAATTAGATTTAAATAACAGTAATACTTTTATTCATGTTATACACCATTTAAAAGAAATAAATAATTTGGTTAAGTTCTCGCATTTTCACGAGGTGAAATTCTATCACAATCCTTGAGTAATTGAAACTGTGGTAATTTTTAGAACCATCCAATTATAGGAATTTGGTGCAATTATTTTCCTAATAAAGTTAGTTTTCACTTACATGTGTCTGTCATTTCCTGTTGATATGAGGATGTTTTAAAAGTCTTTTTCTCATGAGCTCTGGATATTATTGTACCTGTAGCAGGATATTTATTGACAATGTCAGATAAATGTAGAGCCCATAAAAGAAGGCATGATTATAAATTTTAGTATGCCTATTTATTTCTGTTTTTCTGCCAGTATCAATAAACAATTGTGAATACTTTTCTTTAACCTATTGACCATAGTACATTGAATGGAAGTCTGGAATTTCACAAATAATTTAATGGAAACGTTAATGCATGTGTATTCAATAGTAACAGAAGAGTAAAGATAGGATGAACTGGACCAGTGCCTCTTAATGTTCTGAGAATTATGTCTTTTTCTGTTTTGACAGGATTAAAGTTGAAGGAATTCAGGTCAGTGTGATCATGAGGCTTTGCCCTCTGTTCACCCTTAACTGTAGTTTTAAGATTGGAGAAAACTGTAAGAGCATCAGGAAAATTTAAAGTTCAGTTAATTATTTAACTGATCCCTGTCCAGACATTTATTCAGTGAGTCCACACATGTCCCAGGCATTGTACTAGGCTTTGGGGATACCAAGTTTAATTGACCCGGTCCCACCTCTCAAGGAGGCCACAATTCCAGAATTAGACTCTGTATAATACAGGATAGACAAGTTGCACAATGTCTAGAGACTCGGTGTGTGCTGGGGGGTGGGCAGTGCAGTGAGTGGAAGAAGGAGGGGTTATAGGAACAACTTGTGACAATTCCCACCTCAGCAAAGTCAGTTTAATAACTCAGATCTGTAATCGATAAATGTTGTTTTGGAAAAATAGCTCCTTGCTCCTAGAATCTCCTGCTCCCTTTAAGGAGTTAATTTGCCTCATCTCCCAGGAGTGAGAGATGGACAAAAAGCAGAGTGGAACTTGGAAGCAAAAAGAGAAAGATCAATTTATTTAAGCCTAAAATCATGCTTTTAAACTATGGACCCCTGTGTAGAGATATTATGGGTCTAAATATTATTGCACTATATATCTAAAGGTTGGGGTTATTTTTAGTTTAATGACAAAATCTATGTTTTTAAAGGTCAGCCAATGAATTAAACATGTGTGTGGTAGAGTTTTGCATTGCTCTACCATTTCAAGGATACAATCCAGTGGAGAAGGCGATGTGCCTGCTGTACAATGAAATCAGGTTGAAATCAGGTTTTGTTATCTAGTAGGCTTTCTTGAAAATTTATGAGGTTGAAAAGGAGAAAAAAGTCAATTCTGTTTTTAGGAGTAAGTGTGGGCAGTAGTTTAACACAATTACAAAACCGTCACCCTCAAAATAAAAACATGCATTTAACCACGGCAAAAATTACAGTTAACAATGTGCAGGCTCATTGAAACAATGAGAAACACATTGTTACAGAAACACATTGATCTGTAAATTAAATGCAGCTCTTTGAACTGAAGCCCACTGAGCAGTTGGAGGGGGCTGTGTGAGGAAGACCTGTCTCTTGAGTGTGTAGGGAAGTGGACAAGGAGAGAAGCCTTGACACCCGCAAACCTAAAGAAACCAGAATTGTGGTAAACGCTAGGTTGTAAAGGTCTGACAAAAAAATGATTATTAGTGACTCGTCTGTTAGTGACCAAGAAAATGAAGAAAGCTCACTTGAACAATATCAGGTGGCTTGAAAATATAGGATAATGTCAGAATAGTTTCAGATATTAACAATATTTTTATTTAATAGCCTTGTTAAAGATCGACGGACACTACATTCAGAGCTGATATCAGTTTTTTGTTTTTTTTTTTAAATTACGATGACCACGAAGAACAAAGATTTGCCAGCTTAGAAACATGATAGCAAGACAAAAACCAAGGCCTAACCTGGACAGGTTTGCAATGAATACCATAGATGGGAATAGAATGCTTGTAGATACTGAGTGGTAAGGAAATAAATATAGGTAATATCTTCCTCTATCTGGCCCCTGCTAATTCCATTTCTCAACAAAAACAACAGCGAAAACAACCACAGCAATAAAAAGGATTAAGGGATGGCTCATTAAAATATGCAGGAGGGCAACATTGAAATGCAAGAAAAATAAAATCCAAATAGTACATCCCCTGTATAAGAGTATTAGAGAATGTTTGTACAAAAGGCATCACGCCTAAAACAGTACTTGGAGCAGAGGGTTAGTCTACAATACAGTATGGGAACTCAAGGGAGGCTCTTCATTAGCATTTATAAGAACTGTTTGATAAAAGACTGACTGAAGGGATTATCTAGCTCTGGACTATTGCTGGTTTTCAAGGGGTCAGAGGGTGAATTCAGCTAGAAGGAGTGGGCTATTCCCTCAAACAGGCTTTACCTAAAAAGGATTATCAGCAATTTTCACCTCATTTGTGTGAGAGTCACAGCAATGAAGAAATTTCCCCTCATGAAATGTCAAACCTTTTCCAAGCATACTATTTAATTATCACAGTCTAAGTTTCCCACTAAGAGCAGATCCCTGTCCTCAGAGAGTTAACATTCCAATACGGCCACTTTAAGGAGGAAAACACTGGCTATATTTTGAAGTACCTAAACAGTAGTAGACAAGTAGTTTGCAATGGCCAATTCTTTGTGTAGGGGGGTCGGCAACTAAAGCATGGAGTTTCCAGAGCAAACTGGTACTTTCTTTGAAGTAAAGTGCTCCTATGTTTAAGGTAAATTACCTCTTCCAGGAAGACCATTTTGTGCTCTAAAGAAGTAATTTAGTTCAAAGGGGAATCAATTCAGTATCATTAAGCTTTTCAGGAGCTACATTTTCTATTATAAGCAAATCCTGGATAAGGTAATTTGCCTCAATTAGATGATCACTTTGAATCCAGGAGGGACTATATTTTATTTACTTTACTCATAGTCATCAATTTTATTCTGATTGCCCAGGTGTGTATGGAAATGTGTTATGTATTATATACAAGATTAATAAAATAAGACGTGATCCCTTGTTCAAAATAGCATATGTTCGACAGTACCTTAGCACATGTCCCAGTTACTGTTAAACTTGGATTAAGTCCTTGGGACTTACACCCTGGTCTGTTGAGAATATACAAAATGTGGTCCTTCATTAAAAGGAGTTTATAAAGTTTTTATTTTTGACAGGAAGGCACCTGGGGTAGACAACAGAACAGACCTGGTCTAACTTTCATGGATGCGGTAAGGACTGACTTTTTAACAACTATGAAAATGCTTTAAATATTAAGCCTTATGGAACCGCTAATTACATTTATTATTTAAAAGGCATAATGGGAAGAAATAAAGCCAAGAAAAAACATGGGAAAATACCTACAGTTAGTGCCAAATATCAGGTCTTCCGATGGCTAAAGAGTAAGTGAAAGTTACTGGTAGAAAATCTATTACTGCAGTGACTTAAAATGAGAATACAGGAAATGTGCTGGAGGAAAGTGAAAATCATTCAGATGCCACAATTTAAACATTAGGCAATGACCAGCTGGCCGCCCTCTTGCCTCCCTGGTTCATAATCTGTCAATAAATCACACATTAATCAACACTTACTGTGCTTTGCCTATAGAACGATCAAAGTAGTCCTGTTGTTCTTTTCACAGCCCTTCTTACTTAGGGTGCATCACTGCACCTGAACTGCAAACAGATGGAACTCTACTTTGTTTGCTTGTAACCCAAGTCACTTGTCAAACATACTGTAGACTTCCATATATTGCAAATCTGGTGTTGTAAAAATTGAGATGGTAGAATAAATTGTTTCAAAGCAAAAGAATATTGGTTTTGTTATTTAGCAACACAGTATACCTAAGACATTTTCTACTCTAAGAAACAGAATTGGCTTCAACTGATATCCACCAACAACCAAACACCTCACCACCACAACAAAATCACACCTAGCTATGTTTTCATTGGCCTTATTTAGCTTACACAGTATCTTAAATGCATTTAGGAAACTAGACAAAGAGAAAAATCTTTTCAATGCCTGAGTTTTTAAAAAATTCTTTCACTCTATGGTGTTATATACCTTGGCAACAATCATTTTGGTAACCTAATCACACAATCACACATGTTCACTGTTGCTGTGTTATAAGGTAACTAAGGAGAACTGACTGGCGGCTGGAGATGCCTGACACTCTGGTCTGAGGGGCAGCCATTGGCTCAATGGGGGGGTGGGGGTGGGTCACGGATGGCTTACACCTGGGATGGACTACCAGCCACCACATACGAGAAGTGGAGTCTAAGGCAAACCAAGGACACACTGAGCAACCAAGAGTGTCTGTTGTATACCTGAAGCAATCTCAGCAGCAGCAAGTACCTGTGGTAGATTTCTAGGTAGAGCTGAGACAAGCATTCTTAGCTGAGACACCAAGAGGTGGTTAAAGCAGTATTGAAACATCATTGTACCTGATTCGAAGGGGCAGAACTAGCTTGACAATGTATCAATGTATTTAAATAAGCTGACAATGTAATAAAGATATTATCCATGGAAAAAAAAGGTAACTAAGAATTTTCAAATGTGCTTTTTAAGCTTTGTTAGAGATACATTTGCTGATAGCAGATATTTTTATTTCTGAAAATAGGGAATTATCTTCATCAAAATAAATTAACCTAATTTCGGTACTCCTTTTATGGAAAAGTTCAAGGGCCTATGACCCAGAGATCTTGGCATAGAAAGATACTTTAAATTTATTTGTGTAGCTGAATTCTTGGCGGTTCTAACTGAACATGGATTTAAAATACAATTGATTCTTGTTATTTGCAGTAGTTATGTTTTATATAGTATCGAACTATTGCTCCTAGGGGAAATGCAAGGTTAGGTTCCTGTGAGCCTTTGGTCATAACATTTTCATCAATTTATCAATATATAACCTTGTTTTATGTGTGTTTCTCTCTCCCTATTTTTTTTTTTTTTTTTTTTTTTTGAGGTACGCGGGCCTCTCACTGCTGTAGCCTCTCCCGTCGCGGAGCACAGGCTCCGGACATGCAGGCCCAGCGGCCATGGCTCACAGGCCCAGCCGCTCCGCGGCATGTGGGATCCTCCCGGACCGGGGCACGAACCTGTGTCCCCTGCATTGGCAGGTGGACTCTCAACCACTGCGCCACCAGGGAAGCCCTGTGTTTCTCTTTAAATACACCTTATTTAACACATTTTGTTAACTCATTAACATTAGGCTCATAGCCAACAGCACTCATGCCTGAATGATGCTTACCTAACACATGTATTTTCTTTGTAAGTCACATTACAGCCTTTTTGAGCTTAGAAACACTTGACAGCACTTCAGCACTAGGCTTGGGGGCCATTTGAAACAGGAAAATCACCAACAAAACCCACAAAAAATGTAGCAACAAATAGACTGAACAAAGGACACTTGTTTACAGTATGAGGGCTGAAATAAGAAAGCCAAGTGCAGCCTTGTTTGACTTCAGCGGGGAAACTGCACACTGGCGACTCAAATTTTTCTTCACTGCATAAGTCCACAAATGACAGAAAATGCACAGCATGAGTTGAATTTGAGTTATGATTTACAAATAAATTTTAGCAGGGAAACAAATTCACAAATGTGCAATCTGCAAATAATGAGGAGCGATATTGCCTATTACGCAGTGACTAATTTTGATACTTGTGTTTTAAAATGATTAAGTTATTCTGTACTTGCCAAGAATAAATTGTTTAGAAATATATAGAATTTTGCTTAAGTTTCAAATGTCACCCTTGGCCATTCATTTTAGAAAATCAATTTGAAGAAAAGTTTGATTTTCCCTCAATTTAGTCAAACATTGTAGTTATTTCAGCAGCCTTAATCAGAAGCTCAATAGCTGAGATTATAAATCACAAAGATACATGGAAAGGCAATAACAGGAAGAGAAATCAAGGAAGAAAATACATGTGTAATGGAGCAGGACCCTGTGGGGGCTTCTTGGGACAGACCCCTTCCCTGTATCCTCTCCTTTAGCTCCTCTCTGAAGTACCTAGATAACAGTATCTGATGCACATTTCCCGAGTTGTTTTACAGGTGCTAAAACCCCCACCAAATGGAAGAGGTTAATTACTTGGTGACCTTGAGCACATAGCCCCCCAGGCCTACTGGAGACTGAGGATTCATAACGTTAACCCCTGTGACACTGCCCTGTTACCTCACCATCAACCAGTCAGAGAACTGTGCACGAGCTGATCACATACCCTGCAACCCCCCTCCCTCACCTGGCCTTTAAAAATGCTTCCCTGAACTCCATTGGGGAATTTGGGCTTTTTGATCACTAGCTGCCCTGGATTCTTTGCTTGGCACCCTGCGGTAAACACTGCACTTTCCTTCACCACAACCTGGTGTCAGTAGATTGGCTTTACTGTGCATGAGTAAGCAGACCCAAGTTTGGTTCGGTAACACATGTTCTCAGTATTGCAGTCTGTAGTAGACTTAAAGAGCTGAGATGTGCTTAATCAACACTTGTGATGGGACTTGACAATTTCAATTTTATTTTACTGTTTATAATTGAAAATGGTCTGAGGAACAGGATGAATGGAAATATTTATTTGAAGATAATAATACCATTAAGTTAACTCCAAGACATATTACAATGACATTATTTGGACCATGCTTTTGTAACCTCCATTTTGAAGTACTTAGGATTGGCCAATATTTAAGACATGAATATTTGATTCCCTATGAAACAAGAATGGTCTAACAGCCATTTTATAAAGTGTGCTCTGTTGAAATGTATCATTTTGTATTGCCAAGAGAGCATACACTTTGAATTGAAAGGGAGTGGGAAGAAAATAGGGAATGACTTATGCACGGTACTTTAAGCTCATGACAGAAATAGCTCAGGCAATATGTATGTGGTCACTCAAGAAACTTCAAAGGGGCTGGTGTGGGAGGGAAGAAGAAGAAATATAAAGCTAACATTTCAATGAAAAAAATTTTAAATAGAAAATATTGAA